>NC_057800.1:671976529-672250709 GCF_018294505.1 Triticum aestivum | reverse complement strand
CGAAAAGGGGCAAAAATGTTTGTGTCTGTCAGTACATCTTCCTGGATCCAGTGTCATGATGCACAAGGTATGGACCGCCATGGCTTCGTCATGGACCATATGAATGATGCCGGTCTCGCCATCGATATGAGAATATGTACACAATTCACCAAATCCTCACCACCAGTCTGGAACTTTTAGTCTCCTACTCCTGTGGATCGCAAGGTTAACCGCGGGGATTTTGTTCCTCACCTGCCACCATATCATGTTCACGGCATCATCCTTCCTGGGGGGATACTGGAATTCATAGTGACTAGAGACGTTTTTTAGCTTTGACCACATCTCAACCCACTTCTCTTTAGGCATCTGTCTGAGCTGGTTGAGCAAGTAATCAGGTTCTAGAGCTTCTTCAACTGAGAAGAAAAGCGAGAACTCGCTGTAATCAATCTCATCCTCAAAAGGGAGCTCAATCCGGCTACTGATAATCACAGGAATGCAATGGCTGACAATGGCATCAAACAGCCGGCATGACGAAGGAGTATCCCCGGCGGGATGGAGGCAAAACTTTGATGATCGCATGCCATCTGTAGACTGCAAGGAGTAAACATTTTATAAAATATCAGTTCTCGTATCAAGAAGCCTCAACAGAGAAGAGAATCACATCAACATATCGAAACCATAAACAAAAGCCACTACACACTTAGAAGGAACTAGTATGGTGAGGGGCAAGTCCAGTTAATTCCATGTCACTAAAAACAGAAGGGTATGAATGACAGAGAATGCTTACGATTTTAATGCCGTCACCTGTGGCAAGACTATTTTCAAAGCGCACACCATCTTTGCCCTTTAATAACTTCGCGAGTTTTCCACGGATTTTCCCTTCCTGGGGAAAAAAACACCCTTAGGATCCCATACTCTCAAGACAATCCCACTACAGTAAATGCTAGGCTGAGACATAAACCAATTCCATACATCTTTCCTGACTGTACGCCCCCGAAAGAAAAGCAGTGTAGGGCGAGCCTCAAATGGATCAGATGCATCGTCGTTAAGGAAGGAATCTACAACATGCACATATGGTGCTACAACATCTTTCCTCAAGGAAGCCAGTTCCTTCGTGTATCTCCCAAAGTCTGAAACTATAAGAACAGATGCATTCACCATATCTCGCAGAAATCTAAAAGCATTTGGGTGATGCATCGGAATCACATGGTCACGTCCCGCAGATCGTTGCCAATATTTAGACTTCCATAGAATGTCCATAAGTTCCACCTACAAGAACAAGATAGAAACAAGTTCAAAAGGCAGTTTAATTTAGTTATTATACTTGATGAAATATTTACTTAGGATTACGCATAATGAGGACAGAATTACACATTTACAGGGGAGCATGCCGATAGAGTTATAGACAGCTTTTGTGTGATTTTTATTCTCACCCAAGCCTTGCAGGATTTTCCACAGTTAAGAAAAACATTTTTTTGTGGCTAAGCAAACTTTATAGGTTGACATAACAAAATAATAATCAAGTGACATGCGATGCAAGCAAAATAATGTGCTTTGATTGGTTTCACTATATGACAGGTCTTTGACTGGGAGCATATTTACTTAGGATTACACATAATGGGATGTGCAGTGCACAATTCTGAGAGACACTGAACACAGAAACATGTAATCCAGCCTCATTGTCATCGTCACAGAGCACATAGTTACTCTGTTATCATCCTAATACAGTTTACAGAACCAACGTTGCCTGATTGCCGGCTATAAATTTGCAGTGGCTGGTAAGCACGACGAATGATGCATAGAAGTTATGTGCATCAAGTCTGCTTGTGGCCATACTACGCACAATAAGTAATACTCCCTCCGTCCCAAAATAAGTGTCGTTGATTTAGTGAAACTTTGTACTAAATCAGCGACACTTATTTTGGGACAGAGTATCAATTAGCCCTCAAAATGCACAGGGAGCATCACACACCATATCCAATCGAGAATTTCTTACAAGATCAAACCATACGAACACGTAGTGTCAAGTGTAGTAGACAATAGGTTACTTCAGCATTTCATTCCGCAATTATAATTCAGTTCCACAAAGAACATCCATGGTGATCAGAGCCTACTAACCTGCCACTACAACTCATACACAAACCAGCCAGATAGCTTACAGGGAAACCCATATCACTACACCTCACAAATTATACTTGCTAATTCTCAAACATTCTTTTCTTTCAAGGCAAGCCACATTGTAAGTAAAGGAGATAGCGGCCTGTCATGTCTGCCATAATTTGGGGAGACCACTGCGGCTAAATAGTGTGGCCGACAGCGATGGAACACCTGCCATGAGAGCAATGTTCAAAGCCAGGGTGTTTATCTTTGATGAGCTTACAGTGTTCAATGGATCATTAATCTATTGAGATCTTTCGTCCGTTTAGTGTGTTTTGTAGCAAGTACAGTTTTCACCGGGCAATTTGGCTGTTCGTGGATGGTCGTGCCTACGCAAACGATTTTCCACAGCGCAAAACGCAATTCAGAGCAGAGACGTCTCAATCGGAGCCGATATGATCCGTTCCAGGCCACAGGACAGAGCCACCAGCAAAAGCAGCGAGATAAGGGGGCGTGGAGGAGCGGCTGCTACCTGAAGGAGGCGGTCGGCCTCGGTGTCGGGGTCGGTCATGTTGCGGCCGTGCACGTTGAAGCTGAGCGAGGAGAAGAAGGGCACGAAGAAGGCCTCGGCGGCGTCCGGATCCCGCACGCGGACGGCCTCCGCCGCCGCTCCCCCCTGCTGCCGCTGCTGCTGAAGGGACGCCATCATCCAGTACTCCACGCTGTGCTGCCGCCTGATCCCGCCCGCGGAGGGCGGCCAGGCGGGGAACGCGGTGGAGTTCCCCTCGGCGCCGCCGCCGCCGTTCCTCGAAGAGGCCATCATGGCGACGTGGAAGCGCGGGGGGAGGTCGTACATGAAGACGCGGAGCGGCGGGGCGGGCGGGCAGCGGGCGGCGAAGGGGCGGAGGTTGAGGAGGATGCTGCTGGGGGAGGCGGCGCGGGCCGGGGAGGCGAGGTAGATGACGGTGGAGGAGAGCGCGAAGGCGAGGAGCAGCAGCCCGAAGACGGCGGCCACCGTGTGGACGCCCGGCGCGGTGGCCATGGCCGTGCCGTGCCGCCCGCCGGCGTCCCCGGTGGATTTGGGGTGTGGTGGGGGTACGGGGCTGGGTAACAACTAACCAACCCAGCCGCGTCGGGGCGTTGTAATAGGCACGATGGCTCTTTGGTTTTTTGCTCCGTGGTTGGTTATGGGGGCAGCTCCGGTCTCCGTAGTGGGGAATATGGTTGGGCCTCAAGGGGTTTTTTAATCTACTGGTTTTACCTTTTTGAGCATTGACTTGGATATGTTTACTTGTGTATGATGTAGACACAACATGTGCTCATGAGTTATCACACCACAAATTTTTAAGTGGGACACATTCCTTAAGAAACAAGAATGACAGACACAACTAGTGTTCATAGTAATGATTGGCAAAACTATCTGTTACCGCTGAATGCCCGATAAACCCTGCTTGCAAGCTGTGTTTTAAATTTGGGTACTGCAGTTTGCGAAATATTAGACATGGATTGTTCATATGTATCGCAGTTTTTTAGACTTATTTTTTCAAGTTGTCGACGCGGTCCAGGTCTTGATGCACCACGAGAAAATACAAGAGGGTGATTTTGGCTTTGTCGACTTTGAAATAATTATTTCTCAAATCAATTACTTATAGCTATAAGATCTTGATTGTGTCCTCACTTTTATATTTACGCTCGTCCTAAAGCCTGGTAGAAGTCCCTTAGATAGTGACGTAGAAATGGTTTTATATTTTAGATTTACTAATTCTCATATAGATGAGAGTTAACAAGGTCTCATCTAACTTCTATGCTATTAACCAAACAAAAAAAAGGTAAAATGATCAGCTCCGAAAGTGGGAATATGGCCGAGCTTCAATGGTTTTGTATTACTTGTTTTACCCTTTTGAGAATTGGCTTGAATATGTTTTATTTGTGTATGATGTAGACACAACATTGCCCTTACCACACCTCAAAGTACAGTTTTTTTGTTTAAAGCATAACTCGATAAGCAAAAATGCGGTAGATACTCATGACTAGGAAAACATAAAGTACAACCGAATTTTTTTACCGCTGAACGCCGATTAATCCCTCTTGTAAGTCACGCTTTGGATTTTGGGTTTGTGCCCGTGAAATGGTAGACACCTCTCCCGGCTTGTCGAGCCGGGTTCAAGAGTGCACTATCAAACTCCCATTGCGCCACAGCGCGCCAACGACTCCTTCTGACAAGTTTGGCTCCCCGAGGCTTGCTATAGTTTTTCTTCTTTGTGGGTTGTTGCTTAATAGATACGAGATTTTTTTTGATCTATTCATAATCAATCATGACAGTATAGAAAATAACAGAGGTAACACAAACTACAACAATGTCGATAGATCACCCAGCGGCAAATACAAGTACATGAGTGAGTCGAAGGCACGTCGGCTCACCAGAATCAAACAAACCTTGTTGTGGTAGACAGTCGAGAAGCCGTTGTGCTAAGGCCCCATAGAAGCGCGCAGCGCACCAGAGCAGGATCCGTTGCCGATGAAGAGAGGCGTAGATCAGAAGGATCAATCTTGTCAACACGCAGATGAAGAATGCAAGACTGGACCAAACAGATCCACTGAAGACCATCGCCGACCGATTCGGGCGAGATTCGACAAAGACATGCCTTCACACGGGCTCCCATTCTCACCTTGGCTTCCATGAAATCCACACTTCAACTCTTCAAGTGCGCTTATCGTGAGCGTAGAAATGATTGCGGTGTTCAATTAGTTGGGCGGTCATGTGACCATTGATCCCGCCAATGGGTTGGTCAGACAACATGGCTACGATGATTAGCCCACACGAGTCCCTCTGGTTTTTTAGAACACATGATTCTTTCATTCTTTCGACGAGCACGCCACGGCCCGGCTAGAATGATGCCGCCACCTCCCCTGGTAGTTCCATAAAAAAAAAATTACAGTCCGGCACTAGCGCCAAGTGCTACTACTACTTCTCAAGTCTACGGCGAGCGATGGGTGCGGCAGAACCACGCGTTGATTGCAAGAGATTCTGCTTGCCAGGACCACGACCTCCATTTATTTCTGTTCTGAAAAAAATCAACAGAATTACCGCCTCTGAGCAGGACGATTCGCTGGTGGTAGAGGGCGTGTACAAAGAGCAGTAGTATAGTATCCCGTGGTTCCATTCAAAGCGGGGATCGACTTGTCCGTCACGACGCCGAAAAGCGCGCGCATCCGTAGCTTTGCGTGCGTGCGAGTCTGCGAGACCGGAGCAGAGCAGCCGATGCTTCCGAGTTCCAAGTCTACTCGGGGCCGTTCCACGAGGGACAAAAGCAGCAGGTCTACCCACCCAGCACCCAGGGCTCACCGGTCAGGCGGGGCTCTTTCCCCTGGAAGGAACGCTACGAAAAGAACTCTGTTCGCTCGAGATTTATCCCTGGGATTAAAAAAAAAGATTTATCCCCGTCAAAAAATATAAATAAGGTGCTGTGATATGACTCGTTGGCAGATGACAGTAATACTCAGCTTCGTTGTCTACATGCTCATAAATACTTCTCGTTGGCATCTCCAAGCCCAGGAAAAACAAGGCATACTCGAGAAACCAATCTACGGAATCAGGGGATAACTGCCGCCGCAAGGAACAAAACCCGTATATATCATGATTGAGTGACTAGCAGTTATACCCCCAAAATCCAACGAGTAAAGCGGCAATGCTCCTAAGGGAAGCTCTTCCCGGCATTTCGGTCAAAATCAAGCTCAACATTGGTGATCACTGATCAGGCCTTCCTTTACAGTTGGGATTTCTACCTCAGGTGCGGCCGCTCGGGATACACCGATACATCTATCTACCTGTGCAACGATGGGTAGGACTCGGCCATGATCAGGACGACGAGGGACGTCCATCCGGTGAACGACCTCGCGCCCTTCCCCTTCCCTTTGTTCTTCTGGTCGTAGTTCTCCCAGAAGAACCCGGTTTCCTGGTAGTTCCCCACGATGTTCCTGTAAATGCAGGCAGATAAGTTAGCACCACCAAGCGTCCATTAGAGAGGCTGAAATTCAGCGCATTTCGGTTTCTCGTGCTAGAAAGTTGGGACATACCGGATCAGGTTCGATCTTAGCTCATCGTACAGTTCCCCTGCCCTGACACTGTATGGGCCATCCTCTACAGGGCAACGCAGTGTTAAGAGTGTGATGCATACAGTGAAATTTGTGAAAGGTAAGTATTGGTACATTTCACAGCATTGTTTGAGGAGTTTACCGTGTGCATAGTGATGGAGTCCTGAAAGAATCATGTAGTTCATGTTTATCCAAATAGCACCTCTCCAGTACGGAGCATCATGCTCCGTATTACGCTTCATATACATTGAGCTGGACCATGGATCAGCAAATAATTCAGAAACTACTAACTGAATGACCTAGTAATATTGTTCAGTGAGGCCTAATTTGGTTGCAAGGGGATAGCTTCCAAGGGCCCTAATCCTCCACCAGAGGATTGCCATGGCCATCGGGGATCCCTCCTCCTACCAGGGGAGATCACCATGGTAGTTTGGAAGGCTAGAGGGAAGAAGATCACGTCCAGAAAAAACGCCAGGTATAGTGCTCAGGTAGCGCTGGAGGAGATCGCTCGATGCGAGTCGTGGCTTTTCTCCCCAACCTATCTGGGCGTGGATCTCTCACCCGGGGAAAGGAAGGGGACCGGGGCAACATATCCCTAGCGAGCGAGCGACCAAACGTCGTCGTGGTTTTCCACGGGCCGAGTTTTCCTCGTGGGCTCTGTGCCCAGGTATTTGACGGGGATCCCCCCGGGGATCACAGGCTACCAAACTAGCCCTGAGTGTAATAGTAATACAACTGCCCCAAGTCTTCTACACTGGGCCCTCTAGTGAAGTTACAGTTTTCCACATGGATGCTCTAGAAGTTCCAAAGTCACGAGTACCTCCAATTTTAACCATCGAGCTGTGCTCCTTAGCAAAGTGAATAAATACAGATATTTAGATATACCTTGTTCTAGAAAGTGACCGGAGGCCATAATCCGTCCATAGGAAAGAGCTGTTGGATATAAGGTCAAGCTGCTTCTCAAGAACCCACGATTCCTGAACAGAGTTAAATAGTGCTTATCAATGTAGGAGTTTAGGATGAGCATGACTGGGCTGGGATAAAAAAACACGGTAAAAGTGAGAAGCAAACAGATGGGAGGTAGTGAGCATACAGGTGGAATGGCCCCCATCATGAATGGGAATAGGCTGACATAACCAACATGAGGTACTAATTGCAGATGTGGGGCTTCTAATGTCTCCCGCAGGAGTTCTCGTTTCATAGCCTCCCTATTTTCATACCATCTCAAACGAACCTAACAATGATCTTACAACCAAAATCAGTAATCATGCCTGTAAGCTAAATCACAAGGCTGAGAGGAAGCGCAACACCAACCTTTTCTGTATGGTTACCAAAGTCAAAATAGGCACCAGTTTTGTCATCCAAGTGCATCTGTCAAAATGCAACAAACAATTGAACAATGGAAGCCTAGTTATTGCTTGAACACAGCTTGTTACATGCAAAACCCAATAAGTCGATAACAAGCATTTAGTAGATAGCTGCTCTTTGGAAGAAAGAAAAAAGACTACACAACACATCATGAATTCAAAGGCATTTGTGTCATACTTTTTGTCTCCTACTGGCATACGAAACCATAATACTGTAATACTCAGCAGCAAACAGAAAGCTCAGCATGTTTTCCCAAAACTATCCCCAGACAATTTGCTTATATGGTCCCTTGAAGTTGGGCAGGAACCAAAACCACAGCATTCACTGGAGTTATTGGTAAATTAGCACAGTTCTTTGTCTATGTTTAAAGGGTCATATAAAAAAAGATTGTATCGGATCATAATTATTAGCATTGAACAAGTGCCTCTACTCATATCCAAAAATGTAATACCATTAGTTAATTAACTTAAAAGGATGATATCTGATTGATCTACACAGTAAAAACAACATTCATGAACGAAAATAAACTACCAGAACTTTCAAGGCAATACCTTGTTAAGTGTCTCAAAATCTGAAAGTTGATCTGACAATTTATAGTAATCCTGCAGAAGATAATAGATTTTTCAAGAAAAAGAGTAAGTCGGTAAATGGCTGAGACAAAGCCAGTGCAGATATTCATACAGTACCTTCTCAAGAGAGCTGTCCATTTTAAGAAACCCGGCGATTGAGCGCATACAATTTGTAGCTAGAAGCATCCAGCACCGAAGGTCAACATGGCGCTCTTCGTCATTAGGGTGAGATGCACGAGGATAGTCATCCAACCCAGATGTCAAAGTCTGTAAAGGAGTTAGAAACATTGGGAGTGATCTCACTAATGCAATTATACAGAAAGACAAGGGAATAAACTCTATTTGCCAACAACATAGCTTTTGCATATACTTTAGGATCAACTGATCAGAGTGGGAGCAAGCAACTAAGAATTGTTCAAAAACCTTTGGGTTTAACTCCCTTGTTGTCATATTGTCTCTTCCATGCCAAAAAAACGTCCCTTCATATTTCCCTAAAAAACAATCAAGTCAATAGACCTTCATGATAAACAAGCTAAAAGTTCGGACATGACGAGCAAAAACATAAAGGATAATCTGCATATAATGGAAATTAATATCCACAGTTGACTGACCCAACAATAAACATTGACTTTTAACAGTATAAAACATATATATAATATTTTACAGCTTACACCAGTTCGCAGAAAGGTTAAATGCACACCGTAATGCCGTGTGACAGAAAAAGTGTTCTATAAAGCACTTAGGCTAGGGAGACACTGCAGTGGCAGGTTGGCAACTAGCACATAGCCGCCAACCAGTCAGACAGGCTTAGGTGTTACCCTTTAGAACAGTGCAAAGAAATGAAGCATATCTCTTTCCAGGCCATCAAAACCCAGGCACATGGTACTGTAACCTGAAAAAGTGTTAGTTTCTAACTTTGGACAGGCAGATCCTTCGACAGGGCATATTAGTGTTCCATATTCTGGCAGCTGGTTACACATTTCTCTCATCAGAACAGTTGATCTGAGATACAGTGTCTGCTAAACTAATCAAGGATTACTTTATTTGCGTCAGTTTGAGAAGAGAGTATATATAAAGGAACCAGAGAAACTGAAGGGAAAACAGATAAACTTCTGAAAACTTTGATGTGTTCCTATACATAACGTAAGAAGATATAGATGGTCAACAGAAGAGACGATTATCATCTGTGCCAGATGTTTGCACCCTTGATCTAGCTTCGGTTATGCTTTTTGGTATTTATGCTGAAATGCTTTCTACAATTAATGAACCAAGAGTAAATATCTCAAATGCTCTTTAAAAATAGCATAGCCGAGTCAAGGCTTTGGAAGCTCAAGTAGTCAAGTGTAACTACTCTTCTTACCATAAAATCACAGATAGCCCCTAACAGAAGACAACTAAGCATGGTAATACTCATGTTCAACAATATGTCCATAAATCAGTAACAGCATGCAGTTCAGCATGTTCATGCGTGCTCTAAACACTATGATGAGCATGACTTAAAATAAAGTGAAGATCCAACCGATACATACTTTTCCGTGCTTGGCAGAAGAAAAGCATACTGGTTCCATTTTCACAGCCACCAATCGTTTACTCTTACTAGTTATGACCTATGACCGAGTATAAGACATTGGAACAGCAAAGCTCACCTGATTGCGTACTGTTGAACCACTGGAACCAAGAGTTCAGCCGTACATAAGCCCTTTTAAGGAAAGTGGATATCTTTTCAGCTTCCTCATCCGAAAACTGGTGTGCATGTATGCCACTTGCCAAGTCTGCGAGAGAAAATGTATTAAACCAACTGGACCGCAATCACTTGATCATAATTCACACACTTCTACACATAAACAGGTTTTTGATGCTTGACCAGATCCACACATTAATAAGATTCTGATGCTAGGCCACTGTGAGCAGTTCTCTCTCAACACATAATTGGATACATATGCACGAACAAAATAAACCCAACATAATTTGTAAGACTTCAAAGTCATTTTTACGGTTGCGTGAGTGTTGTTGTCATGCCCTCGGATATTTAAAGTGGGAGGGATGGGGGAACCGGCCAGTAAATAAGCTGTTTAACCTCCCAACCGACCACCCGGGTTAGAGTCATATGACCAATTTGGGTGCCTATCTGGCCATATCGTTCTTTAGTACTCCCTCCGTCCCATAATAGACACTAGTAGTGTCAAAAATGCTCTTATGGGACGGAGAGAGTAATTGAGTAAGTCCAAGAGAGAAGCTAGTCAAATTTCAAAAGAAGAAAGAAGGGGTAGAGGCAGGGAACATTAGTATGTAAGCTGAATTTCTGCCTTACACATCAACATTTATCATTTAAAGCATCTAGTGTGTACAAACCAAATAATCCGAATAATTAAAGAGAAAAACCAAGAAAGCAATTAGATATCTCAATTATCAACACCGATGAACAGAATTGGTCCTACCACGCAGCGCAAGAAATAATGTCGGAGGGTTTCCATTGGAAGGATACTGCAGAACGAATTCCTCAGGAACTTTACTGCATGAAGCCAAAAACTAGATGATATAAGAACTGACATATCGAATTTATGACTAGCTATGAGAAGGACATAGATAAGAATGTTGGAGGGTCCATCCCTCGTAGTGGATACTAACCTTAAAGCTTCAGCCCCTAATATTTGCTCTCGAGGAATCCATCCATCCGCATTAATTAGATCCAACCAATGGCCAATTATGTCCATGGATATATGGGCATCCCAGCGCCTGTACATCATCATCAAGGAAGTGTGTTCACAGAGAGCAATAATACCAGCACAGGCAGGGAAGTTGTCCAGATAACGAATGGAGTAGCATAAGCCATGCACCAAACATTATGAATTGATAGAATGCTTACCAAATGACTAACTGATGGAAGCCCTCGTCCCACAGGAATCCCCTAGGGAAAAATGAGCGACTGGGCACAGCTGTATATAGTGCAGCAGGCCAATATGGAATATATTTATCTCCATTTTTTTGCTGCAACAAAAAATCTTCAACATTATTTGTTTGTGTGATGGTAATAACCTAGAATCTGTATCTGGTCTACTGCCCAAAAGAAATAGATTCAGCACAGTTGAGTAGATTACTACACATACATAAGGTGGCAAACAGCCATGAGAAAGACATAGATAAGAATATCAGGTGAAACTCTAAAACTTACTGAAAAACCTTTGGGAAGTGCAATTTTTGACTGCCCGTAGAAGTAGCCAATACCGCCAAGTAGACTTGACAAGGCAGCTCTACCAACAGATAGTTCTTTGGAAACAATCTGCATCAGAGCAACACTAGCATCAACATAGGTCCATTACATAGTCCTCAGCCAAGCTTTACTGATTGCCTGGAACAATATTTATCTATCTAGCAAAAAATCCATTAGCATTAAAGTATCCTACAACTGTAAAGCACACAACCAATAACAAAAACGTAACTGTCATGTACAGCCCCATAAACACGGACACAAATGCAAGAGTAAGTACAAATACTTTTGATTTGGGAAATTAAATTCAGGGTTCCTAGGAAGCAGTGCTACAGTGGGAAAAATAACTCTAGAGACTGCAAAAAAGAGCTTGTGGAAAGTACAAAACTGACCCAAGGAGCACACCTTATTATTTACGTTGAAAATTTGATCATATCTCTCTTCAAAATCTTTCTGTTTTGATTCAAGGCGGGTGCTCAGCATGGGACCTGAAAATCTTGGCATCATTACTGATATAACAATTAACAAACAAAATGAATACATCGTGCCTCCAAAACTCCTGAAGTTCAGGTTCAACGTAAGGACAAGATGCAGGTAAAACGGATCTCATATCTGATGCGGGGAAGCAAGACAAAGTCAAAATCTCGCGTTACTTCCTTCAAAATGTTCAGAGCATGCATATTATAGATGATGTCCATGTAATGAATATGTCTCCTATCTATAAGCAGTATTGCACCGTGCAGCAGAATCACCTGTTAGCCTGTTAACACGTTCTGCAGTCATTGGATTTTTTGAGCCAGCCCCTGACAAGAACACCATGTCTATTTTGGCAGGAAGTTTTATTGAAACCTGTGGAAACAGAGGGAAAACATAAATTAGAAAGGCAAAAAAATATTACTCAAGTTCTGGGTGTTATTGACTCATTCTTGATTTGACACATACACGAGGATGTACTGTATATTGATGGAATAACTTGACAGGGGAAAAAACGTGTCTTCACCTTTAAAGTACCTGATAGATCATTGCATTTGAAGAGTCTTCTGTCATGTCTGGCAGATTAAGGTTCCCACTTTGCCTTGCCTACAAAGTTCCACAGATGTAGCTATAAATGCAAACCAACTTTATAATATACAGGTAAAGGAACAAGAGTTTAGGAATTACATTAGTCACAAGGGCATGCTGTACTAGGTCGCTTAGATTGTGCATACTGATCGTCTGGAATCCAGCTCTGTGAATTTCCAAATTGTCCTGTGACAGCGTTCCATAAATGACGATAGAGATGTCAACCATATGGCATCATGTTACATAATAGTATCAAGTGATACAAAAACCCCCTAAAAACTAGGACTAACAAGGCCACAGTATATGTATACCTCAGATCTCAGGTAAAGTTCCCAATCACCAATCTCTTCATGCGATCCAGAGGCCAAAAGAACAGGACCTCTCGACGGAGGCTCATGTGAGCCCATAGTGATCAACTTTCCTGCTTCGTCAGCAATATAGAAGAACAGATGTGTGGTGCTTTCTTGGGCTTCACTTAAACTTGACCTAAATTAATTGTAATGGCATGAGATGAATTCCCTTTTGTTCCTTAGATAATGTTGCAGGAGTAAGAACATATGGCAACTTCCAAATGTTGTATTTGGTGATGAAGAGGTCAACTCAAGTAAACAATAACAGTATTTCCATCTCGTGTCAAACATTACTTTATTTAAATCAGATTTTTTTTTCAGTTTGAGCCTAATGAATATGGACTTACCCCTCATTCTTAGCATCCAATCGAACTGCCCAGTCTCCTCCATAGCCACTGCCATCTCCTTTCTCTTTTAGAAAGCTAGTGGTCAAGTGCAAGTCATGATCAGTCAACTCTTGACGTCCATAATCCCTACCATTGTGATCTGCCCACCCATATTTGCTAAGCTCGTCAGAATCTTGGCAGACATGGCGAATAAAATATTGTCCATTTTTCACGCCAATCCACATCAACCCAGCAATTAGAGACAATGGAGTTCTGAAATATAAATTGTATTAGTATGGATTTTTCACAAGCTTGGTAGTACAAAGCTGCCATCACACACACATATTATTTCTTCTGATTAATGGAAAACAGCGTGCTGCACCAGCAGCAGAAATTGTATACCACAACTCCAGCCCTCCACAATGGAACTAACCTAATGAGTAATGAGAACAAAAAATACCTCTGTTTGCCTCGTGTTCACGAGACAAGTAAATTCACAGCATAACAACTAATGATGCTAGCAATATAAGTTTTCATGGATAGTTCTAGCATGTCCAAGAGGACTAAGAGAACAGAATCATTCCAACTAGCATGTTATAAGGGAAAGAGAAAGAGATCACCAAAGTTAAGTACCTAGCACGAATTCCAAGATATACATTTGGCCTGTAAGTACCCCAATACAAGCTTTCTTTGTGATCACCTTGGAACTGCAGCCAGTCAACATTAACCATCAGAAATCTAATTGGTTTACAACCAAAAATCAATATAAATCATCTAGAACAGAATAAATCAAATACTCGCCTAGTAAAGAACTAGAATGCATACACATTATAGTCGAAAGCAGTTTTATCTCACCTACGCACCCTATTCTAGTTCACGCCTCTTAACAAGTTTAACGACCTATGGCAAATCACTGGGAGGATTTACTACCACACGGGCCTCCTTTGGTTTACAGGAATTTTGTAGGAATTCTGAAGGATAGGAATTTTGTAGGAAAAAGTCCTTTGAAGCCCTTTGGTTTGTAGGAATGGTTTTCCTATTCGCATGATATTCTTATCCTATGAACCAAAGGAGGCCTTAAAAGTTACTTCACCAGAGCACTAATAAAGCATACACAATCTGTAGTTCATTGTACTGATGTAACCAAAACTCATCATTAACTAGCTACCATCTATACCGAGTGGTTGAGACATACAGTACAACAGTGGTGTCCTTCCCCAATTTGCGTAGCTCTTACATAATTCCAATGTCCTAAGTTCCACTGTTGCAGGTTCTAGCAGAGCACGCACACCTTGCAGAATGACATAACACCTGCCTAGTCAATTGTGACGCTACGAGGTGATGACCCTCACCTGAGGCAGATCCATCATCCGGGGCGCATCAAGCGGCGTGACGGAGCGCGCCATCCTGCGCAGCGCCGCGGCGCCCTCCGACTCCGCCTCAGCCTGCCACCACCCGCCGGTATACGCGAGGAAGGCGACGGACAGGAGGGCAACGGAAGCAATCCCTAGGAGAAGGAGGGTTCGGGCGCTCACGGCCATGACGCGCAGCGGGCCATGGTCGCCGCGGCCACTGCGCCGCGCTGCGGCGGCGGCGGCGGCCCGGCGCGCGTCCGGATCCGGGGCAGAGGAGGAGGGGTCCCCGCGGGTCCTGGAGGCGGCGGATGGACGCCGGGTGGCGCCTCCGCTGCCGCCGATCATCGGAGAATTCCCGGCGATCTCCCCGCTTTCTCTGGTTTGGTTCGTGGACTCGCCACTCGGCTAGACTGGACCG
This sequence comes from Triticum aestivum, assembly GCF_018294505.1. Taxonomy (NCBI): domain Eukaryota; kingdom Viridiplantae; phylum Streptophyta; class Magnoliopsida; order Poales; family Poaceae; genus Triticum; species Triticum aestivum. The sequence continues at coordinate 672,235,882 of NC_057800.1, read as the reverse complement.
GAGACTGCAGGGGGAGAGGAGAGGGGTTTGGGTTTGAGTCAATTACATTGAACTGGTGCCATACTTTGACCTGCATATATGATGCAAATCGCATTTATATACATATATAGTGCTGACTAGATGCGTCATATAACGTGGGACCCACTGTTAGCCATTAAATGGTAGAGATAGGGCTTGTAGCCTGTTATTTTGTGAATCCCATCAAAATTATTTTTTCTCACAAAAAGGCCACTGCCACGTGCCGATCCATTTGTCAGCGAGCAAATTATGTGCAAAATTGGTGGCTGATGTATTTTTGAACCCATAATCTGCAGCATGGATGCGCGTCTGCCTAACCAATGGATCGAGAACCGTTTTTCGTCCTAAAAGAAGTTCATTTTCACCCAAAAATGTGCCTCAATGGATGAATTTCACCCTGAAGTCTAATTTGGTACAATTTTGACCCTGAAATCTTCAAAACCGAACAAATTTGCCCCTTGAGCGGTTTTGCTGTAATTTTGCTGGTTTTCGGGGATGACGTGGCATTGTTTTCATTGGATTGGGGCGTAGGGTGAACAGAAGGTGGCCGGCAACGGGCTAGTGCGGCGGCGAGCCTAGGCAACTCCATGCGGGAATCAAGTTAGGGGGAGAGAGTGCTTTGGGGAAACTGAGGCAAACAAGGAGGAGTTCGCCCTAGCCTCGCACGCTAGGCCGAGAAGGACGACAGCGGTGCCAATGATGGCTGCGGCAACCACCGGAGCACAATATCGGGGAGGAAAAAACTCAGGGTCGCTGAGCTTGTTGGGGAGGCTTCAGCAGCACCGGGAACACCAGACGGATCTCAGGGGAGGCGTCAGAGGCGTTGGGGGATCCTCAGAGCTAGGGAATCAGGCACGGCGACAGCAGATTGGATACAAGAAAGACGACGTTCCCGCTATAATTCAGGGGGTGACTCACTCAAATTACTGTGCCAGAGTAGGCGAGGGCGGCGTGGCGGAGACGCTTGAAATGGCGTTGTGGCTCAAGGTGGCCGGTGGCCGCGTGGGCGGCAAACAGAGGCGGCGCTGACTGCAGCACGGACGCGTGTGGGGCACGAGATTCCCGTCGCGAGAGGGTGGGAGAAGGGTGGGGGAGGGGAAGGAGGGGCTGGGGCATCTAGGGTGACTATGTAGCACCTTGGTGGGGAACATCGACGACCATGGCGGTCGATGAACGACACAGAGGAGAGAGCGAAAGAGGAAGACGACATCTTCTCCTAAAACTAGCAAAATTACAGCAACTGCTCAAGGGGGAAAATTGTCCGGTTTTGAAGATTTCAGGGTCAAAATTATACCAAATTAGACTTTAGGGTGGGATTTGTCCATTGAGGCACATTTGAGGGTGAAAATGAACTTCTTCTATATATTCGGTAGACCTTAAGCAGGCTCGACACCCTACTGACCATTTTGCACTGTTATTCGCTACAAAAATTGTAAATTATATGCAAATTATAATTGTGCATTATAAACAAAACAAACTGCAGAATAAAAATGAACACTTTTATAATACATAACTATTTTATTATAAATATATATTATCATTTATTTAAATATATAGAAAAACAAAAAATACTTTGATATTTTTATTGAATATGAAAATTATTACATGCATAATTTTCTAATTTATAATTTAACCATATGGATATTTTTTAAATAATATATGAATAATTTTATAATGTAATACTATTATGTATATATATAATATTATAATTTACATATATTTATAAATTTCTGAAGAAAAGAATAACGCTGTCGGGTGGGGTGGTGGCTACGCGCACCTTACATGTCACTGGTCTGAATCCTAGCCAACGATTTCTACATTATATGAATATATTATTCTTAAAACATGGACACTTTTATAGACTACATGGGTATTTCATTAAAACTGTGAAGATTTATAAACTTATATAAGCATTTATCAGAATATATAGAAAAACTATTAAAGCATGAACATTTTAATATACTACATTAATATATTGGTAAAACTGTGAAGATTTGTTTCTAAAAAAAACTGTGAACATTTTAAAATTCTGTAAGCATTTATTAAAATATATAGAAAATTTAAAATTAAATCTTAAGGCATGACACACAAGTATGAATTACATATTCGTAAAAAGATTATAATTTACATATAGTTTAGTTTTTGTTAAAAATATAACACTACAAATTGGTTTAGGGTCTCCAGCTAGCTTAAGTCCACCTCGATATATAAAGTACATCTGAAAATATAACAAAAAATTGTTCTGGGTGCATTGAGGTATGAACCCTCCACGCTGCAGATCAGGGGGTCAAATCCGGTTGGCCATAATTTATTTTTGAAAAATATAATTCCGAGGGGTTTTTCACGAAATAACTGGACACGCCCTATATGTACCCTTCAGTGACTGGCAGCGGGCCTGATGCCATATGGCGCGCCTAGTCAGCTCCGTGACCGTCTACAAATGCAATTTGCACTGTATATGCACGCCAAAGCCAAGTTGTAGCACCAGTTCAATGTATGCTGCAAGTTTTGGCACTAAAATAAATTTTCACGCCAAGTTTTAGCACTTGTGGTGTAATTGACTCTTTGGGTTCTTCCACTTTGCGCCTCGGTGCTGCGTTGATGGAAAGGAGAATTATGTCTTCTTTTCCCCATGTACAGGCGCCGCATGTCATATTTTCCAACTATCTTATCTTTTGTGGAAATATTTTCCAACTTCTTAAAATTTCTGAGATGAGCAGTCTTTGGGTAATTCAGACGATGATCGTGCAACGCACGGTTTTGGAGTTTCTCACTGCTAGCCGAGAGCAATTCTTTTAGGGAAGGGCATATGTGTTTGATTTCTTCTCTTCTCCAAAAGAACTAGGGACTTCGTGAGACCCACTAATAAGCGGTTAGATCCAAGTCATCAAGATCCAGTAGTTTGTTTAATGTCAACCTACTTTTGTTTTTTTGTTGCTGGTTGAATGTATAGTTTCGTTATGAAACCACCAGGGTCAGGTGGTGATTTTGAAGATGGTGGCTCTGGGTATTGTTCGGGTTGGCTTTCTTTTTCTTTAGCTCTTTCTTAGTTGACGTATTGGCTACATGATGATGTATTGACTAGCGTGGGCCGTGGCATTGGTGGTTGCTTGTGGTCACCGAGCTCGACGATGTTTCTCGTTGTTGATCGTTTCATGCCCCCCCACCCACCTGTTGCACGGCGGCCTCCACATTGTTCTGCTGGAGCTAAAGGGGCAGTAAATGTCACTCGCCTGAAGGCCTTCATTGCTTGTGTGACGGGGTCGTTTCCTAGTATGGGGTTGTTGAGGAAGCACATCGCGTCCTCAGTAATGATGGATGTTAAGATTGTTAATCTGGTGTGGCCTGAAATTTCGGCCCCGAGGGTCGTGAAGCCAGGGGGGCCAGTGTCGATGGTGTTGAAGGTGCCCAGATTGTGTTCGAGTGGGGGACATGCATACGATGTTGATGGGACGATGAACACATGTTTCGAGGCTGGAGGATATCGGTAATTTTGTAGCAAGTGTAACAGTGATGATATTAATAGTAACTTAGCAAGAACAATATAAGATAAATTCGTAGGCATTGGATCGATGACTCGTTGGATGATATTCATCATGAGACAGTTATAACCTAGGGCAATACGACACTAGCTGCAGTTCATCAATATAATGTAGGCATGTATTCCGTAAATAGTCATACGTGCTTATGGAAAAAACTTGCATGACATCTTTTGTCCTATCCTCCCGTGGCAGCGGGGTCCATATTGGAAACTAAGGGATATTAAGGCCTCTTTTTAATAGAGAACCGGAACAAAGCATTAACACATAGTGAATACATGAACTCGTCAAACTACGATCATCACCGGGAGTGGTCCCGACTATTGTCACTCCGGGGTTGCCGGATCATAACACGTAGTAGGTGACTATAACTTGCAAGATCGGATTTAGAACATGGATATAATGGCGATAACATAAACGGTTCAAATCTGAAATCATGGCACCCGGGCCCAAAGTGACAAGCATTAAGCATGGCAAAGTTATAGCAACATCAATCTAAGAACATAGTGGATACTAGGGATCAAGCCCTAACAAAACTAACTCGATTACATGATGAATCTCATCCAACTCCTCACCGACCAGCGAGTTTACAAAGGAATTACTCACTCCCGGAGGGGAGCATCATGGAATTGGCGATGGAGAAGGGTTGGTGATGATGAAGAACAAAGATACCCCTCTCCAGAGCCCCAAACGGACTCCAGATCTGGCCTCCCGATGAAGAACAGGAGGTAACGGCGGCTCCATCTCATGGATCGGATAATTCTTTCTCCCTAATTTTTTCTGGAAAAATAGGATTTTATAGCATCGGTTTCAGGGTCTGCGGGGCCACCAGGTGGGGACAACCCGCCTGGGCGCGCCAGGAGAGGGGGGCGTGCCCTGGTGGGTTGTGCCCACCCAGGTGCCCCTCTCTAGTAGGTCTTGGCTTCAGAAATTCTTATATATTATATAAAAATTACTCGCAAAGTTTCATTCCATTCCAAGAACTTTTATTTCTGCACAAAAACAACACCATGGTAGTTCTGCTGAAAACAGCGTCAGTCCGGGGTTAGTTTTATTCAAATCATGCAAATTAGAGTCGAAAACAAGAGGAAAAACGTTAGAAAAAGTAGATACGTTAGAGACGTATCAACTCCCCCAAGCTTCAACATTTGCTTGTCCTCAAGCAATTCAGTTGATAAACTGAATGTGAAAAGAAAAACTTTTACGAACTCTTTTGCTCTTGTTTGCATAAATAAGCTTAAACAACACCCAAGTTTTCAGCCAACATTATAACTAACCATGCCGACAATAACTCTTAAAGATTATATTAACTCATATCAATGACATAATCAGCTAGCGAGCAATAATAAGACATCGCAAACGGCAACACGTTATCAAAACAACCATGATATAATATGACAATAGTGGTATCTCGCTAGCCCTTTCTGAGACCGTAAAACATAAATGTAGAGCACCTCCAAAGTCCAAGCAGTGACTAAACATTGTAATTCATGGTAGAAAAGATCCAGTCATGATGCACCCAACATTAGCTACACACAATGCATTAGTCATGACAATTGTGCTCTCAGGTTCTAGCGCTTATTTTAGAAGGTGATGACACAACATAAAAGTAAATAGATAGTCCCTTCGCAGAGGGAAGCAGTGATTTGCAGAGGTGCCAGAGCTCAAGTTTTTAAAACAGAGATAAATGATATTTTGAGACATGCACCCTTCTCATTTACTTCACGACCATCAGTTATCAATATCTCCCATGCTAAACGATGACCCACAAGTATAGGGGATCAATTGTAGCTCTTTTCGATAAGTAAGGGTGTCGAACCCAACAAGGAGTAGAAGGAAATGACAAGTAGTTTTCAGTAAGATAGTGTCTGCAAGTGCTGAAATTGTAAGTAGCGAGTAGTTTGATAAAAAGGTAATTTGTAACGAGCAAGTAACGATAATTGTGACAAGTATGTAGCAAGGTAGCCTAATCCTTTTGAGGCAAAGGACATGCCAAAATGATTTCTTATAATGAGTAAAGTGTTCTTGAGGGTACACGGGAATTTCATCTAGTCACTTTCATCATATTGGTTTGATTTGTGTTCGCTACTTTGATAATTTGATATGTGGGTGGTGTTGGGGAACATAGCAATAATTCAAAATTTTCCTATGTGTCACCAAGATCAATCTAGGAGATGCTAGCAACGAGAGAGAGAGGGAGTGCATCTTCATACCCTTGAAGATCACTAAGCGGAAGCGTTGCAAGAACGCGGTTGGTGGAGTCGTACATGCAACGATTCAGATCGCGGTCGATTCCGATCTAAGCGCCGAACAACGGTGCCTCCGCGTTCAACACACGTATAACCTGGGGACGTCTCCCCCTTCTTGATCTAGCAAGGGGAGAGGAGAAGTTGGGGGAGAACTCCGGCGGCACGACGGCGTGGTGGTGATGGAGCTCGTGGTTCTCCGGCAGAGCTTTGCCAAGCACGACGGAGGAGGAGGTGTTGGAGAGGGGAGGGCTGCGCCAGGGGAAGGGTACAGCTGCCCTCCCACCCCTACTATATACAGGGGCAATGGAGAGGGGGCCGGCCCCCCTAGATGGATATAGAGGGGGGGCAAGGGGAGGCTTGCCCCCCAAGCCAGGTGGGGGGCGCCCCCTCTAGGGTTTTCCCCAACCCTAGGCGCATGGGCCCTAGGGGCGAGTTGGCGCCCAGCCCACCTAAGGGCTGGTTCCCCTCTATATTCAGCCCATAGGGCCCTCCACGGCAGGTGGACCCTCCCGGTGGACCCTCGAAACCCCTTCGGTGGTCCCGGTACAATACCAGTAACCCCCGATCACTTCCGGCGACCAATAAGGACTTCCCATATATAAATCTTCATCTCCAGACCATTATGAAACTCCTTGTGACGTCCGGGATCTCATCCGGGACTCCGAACAACCTTCGGTAACCACATACTATTTCCCATAACAACTCTAGCGTCACCAAACCTAAAGTGTGTAAACCCTACGGGTTCGGGAACCATGTAGACATGACCGAGACATCTCTCCGGACAATAACCAACAGCGGGATCTGGATACCCATGTTGGCTCCCACATGTTCCACGATGATCTCACCGGATGAACCACGATGTCGGGGATTCAATCAATCCCGTATACAATTCCCTTTGTCCATCGGTATGTTACTTGCCCGAGATTCGATCGTCGGTATCTCTATACCTTGTTCAATCTCGTTACCGGCAAGCCTCTTTACTCATTCTATAATGCGTGATCTCGTGGCTAACTCCTTAGTCACATTGAGCTCGTTATGATGATGCATTACCGAGTGGGCCCAGAGATACCGCTCCGTCATACGGAGTGACAAATCCCAGTCTCGATTCGTGCCAATCCAACAGATACTTTCGGAGATACCTGTAGTGCACCTTTATAGCCACCCAGTTACGTTGTGATGTCTGGTACACCCAAAGCATTCCTACGGTATTCGGGAGTTGCACAATCTCATGGTCTAAGGAAATGATACTTGACATTAGAAAAGCTTTAGCAAACGAACTACACGATCTTGTGCTACGCTTAGGATTGGGTCTTGTCCATCACATCATTCTCCTAATGATGTGATCCCGTTATCAATGACATCCAATGTCCATGGTCAGGAAACCATGACCATCTATTGATCAACGAGCTAGTCAACTAGAGGCTTACTAGGGACATATTACGATCTATGTATTCACACATGTATTACGGTTTCCAGTTAATACAATTATAGCATGAACAATAGACAATTATCATGAACACAGAAATATAATGTAGCGACCCGACCTCAGACGGTCAAGTCTCTGTGTATCTATGCTATTCCTGGATCGGTATGCTAGCACACACAGTACATCAATGTATATATCAAAGTGCAATCACATGTATAAGTAACAAAAAAACTGATATATACCTTAAGAATCTCAGCAGAAACAGGCAAACGGGTGTGGAGTCCCATCAACGCCATCGGCAAGTTGAGTGCGGACTGTAACCCTATCGTATCACTTACTCATTGGATAATACCTGCAACATAATATGTTGCAGCCGTGTAGGTCAGTACATTGAATGTACTGGCAAGTCACACCACAAGAGATGAATAAATGTCCTATTTGTACATGCAATATGGTTGGTGGTTGGTTCTAAATTTAATTTGCATAAAGCTGATTTTTCCCTATTATCAAAAGAATATCATATTGTTACTACATAATTCATCATAATATGATTGAGATGGTTGCTCCATTCAATCTATACCCAAATTCATTAAAACCCATTTGATTATTTAGAGTGATGGGATTGCTCAATTCCCACTTTCTAGATGCTCAAATTGTCCATAACCGGGGACACGGCTAATCGATTAGTTTTACACTCTGCAGAGTTTTGCACACTTTTTCCCACAAGACTCGATCATCTCCTTTGTAGTCCTCGCACTGCCTGGTGTTTGAGAGCCGGAAGATCGAGACATAGTCTTTCTGAAGTGTTCCCTCTTAACCCTGGGTAGACAGGTACACCTACATATATATAACTACATCTGCTAGTCTACCACTGTAAGAGGTCACACAACGTACTCAACTAAGCCAGAGCCCATAATAGCTGGTTGTGCAGGTAAGCTTCTAGTCATGAAAAATTGATGAATCCCTTTGAGCCTGGGTGGCAGTCCATAGGGTGATCACACGGGTACTCCGGGATCCCCTGGGCAAGTCCACTGGTTTCTCCAGGGTGCCCCTTACCAATCCACCCAGATGTGTGTTAATGTTGCCACCTTAAGGTTACCCTTAATTATTATATCACTCCCAACTTTCATGATCTCACATACCAATCCTCGTCTACAATGGCATAACAAAAATCCCTACAACATTGGCGACAAAGAAGTAAAGGCTCAGACCTACCTCATTGCACTACTAGGTTTATAATATAACCAACTAACATATTCATGCAAACCCTACATCAAAGGACTAAATGTGATAGGTGGGAACCCGATGAACGAGTTCACACCCGAGGGTGGTCCGATCTTCACGTCGTAGGATAAAATCGGGAGGGATAACTAGCTGCAAGCAGCCGGGATAACTAGCTTTATCCCTGCCAAGGTTGGATGCAACCCGTACGTTGGGGATGGCTGACCGAAGCTACAAGAACTCCAACCCGCTGTCCGAACAATCGCAGGACCACAAACCGGAACTAATCCACACAAAACAGCCAGAACCGTAGAGCACGAACTAGGGGGAACCAGAGGCTCCTTCTCGCGAATCTGAATAAACTCACAAGAGCAAAGGTAGCAAGATCTCTCGGATCTCTCTAGCAGTCTTGCTGCATAAGCTTGTAGCTGAATGTTTTGACAAAAGGTGTCTAGAGGATGGGGGAGATGGGGTTTTATAGCAGGGACAACCCCCCTTAGCTAGGTGTGAAAATGGTTTCAAAAGTAAGCAGGTTTGCATGGCTTCCTTGGGTGAATAAGCAGTCAACTTTGGGAGTTGTTGCAGAGCTCCTCAGAAATTCGCGAAGTCTTAGCAGTCTGGACACCTTCCACGAGAATGACTAGAACTTTTGACTCACAACTCCAAATGATGTGAGGTTTTTTGAATTGGAAAGATAATTTGATGTAGCTTCTGTTGATGTACCCCTATGGCCCCGTCTCTCCACCATATGGGTGTGCCACACCAAAACATCAGAGCTAAAAACTAACAACATCAGCTTCACTTGAAACTTGTTTTCTCCAAACTTGTTCCTCCAAAGCGGTTGCTTCAAGAGCTCATAGGTTGCTGGATTGCTTCCATGTTATACCTAAGTTCAACCAACAACAATGGATATGAAAGCATAGTTGTGTCATCAAGGTTACAAGGTAAATTTAAATTAGCGTTCACCTGGTCACATATTTGTTTGGCGCGACTTCTTGTGATTGGACCTATAATTGTTGGAGACTTGTCGATGGTTATGGTGTCCTCATCATCCTCCCCCTCTTGAAGAGGAGTCGTCCTCGACTCTGATGGTCCAAAGTATGGAGAGAGGTCGGACACATTGAAAGTTGGACTAACACCATAATCCATAGGAAGGTCAATCTTGTAGGCATTGTCATTGATCTTCGCAAGAACTTTGAATGGACCATCTCCACGTGGCTGCAACTTGCATTTGCGTTGATCTGGGAAACAATCCTTCCGCAGGTGTACCCACACAAGATCACCTTCTCCAAACAACACTTTCTTTCTTCCCTTGTCTGCTCGTTTTGCATATTGTTCAGTCATCTTCTCAATATTTTCCTTGGTCTTCTCATGAATTTTCTTCACGAAGTCAGCACGCTTACTTGCATCAAGATTGGTTCGCTCCTGCAATGGTAAAGGCAAAAGATCTATGGGAGCAGCAGGTTTGAAACCATAAACAATTTCAAAAGGACAAAATTTAGTGGTCGAATGTACTGCCCTGTTGTATGCAAACTCCACGTGGGGGAGACATTCTTCCCACATCTTCAATTTTTTCTTTAAAACTGCTCTCAGCATCATGGATAGCATGCGGTTGACAACTTCAGTTTGTCCATCCGTTTGTGGGTGACATGTAGTGAAAAAGAGAAGCTTTGTCCCTAGCTTTGCCCACAACGTTTTCCAAAAATAGCTCAGAAACTTGGTGTCACGATCTGAAACAATAGTGCGTGGTACTCCATGTAGCCGCACGATTTCCCTGAAAAACAAATTAGCAATGTGTGAAGCATCATCGCTCTTATGACACGGGATAAAATGAGCCATCTTGCTAAACCTATCAACCACCACAAAAACTAAATCACTCCCCCCCTCTTAGTGCGTGGTAATCCAAAAACAAAATCCATAGAAATATCTTCCCAAGGTGTACTAGGAATGGATAAGGGCGTATAAAGTCCATGAGGGTTTAAACGTGACTTAGCTTTGCGGCAAATCTCACAACATAGTATGTAGCGCTCAACATCACGCCTCATCCTTGGCCAAAAGAAATGGTCAATCAACACACTCTCAGTTTTCTTTGCTCCAAAATGTCCCATGAGACCACCAGTACGAGCCTCCTGCAAAAGTAACAAACAAACAGAGCAATCTGGGATGCACAATTTGTTAGCTCAAAACAAGAATCCATCATGCAAGTGAAACTTTTCCCAACCTTTCCCCTCACTACACTTTGAGTGTGGTTCAGCAAAATATGGGTCATTGGCATACAATTCTTTGATGCTTTGCAGCCCAAGAATTTTAGTATCAAGTTGTGAGAGTAAAATATGGCGTCTAGACAAAGCATCGGCAACAACATTATCTTTTCCTTTCTTGTACTTGACAATATAGGGAAAAGATTCTATGAATTCACTCCATTTTGCATGTCTACGGTTCAGTTTTTGTTGACTCCTAAGGTGCTTTAAATATTCATGGTCGGAATGTATCACAAACTCTTTAGGCCACAAATAATGTTGCCATGTTTCTAAAGATCTCACAAGTGCATATAATTCTTTGTCATAAACTGAATAATTTAGAGTTGGACCACTTAGCTTCTCACTAAAATATGCAATAGGCCTACCTTCTTGCATTAGTACGCCTCCAATACCCACACCACTTGCATCACATTCAATCTCAAAAGTCTTACCAAAGTTGGGTAGTGCAAGCAATGGTGTAGATGTCGAATTTTCTTTCAGCTCTTGGAAGGCCTTCTCTTGTGCATTTGCCCACTTGAAGGGAACATCTTTCTTGGTTAGCTCATTCATTGAGGCAACAATGGTGCTGAAGTCCTTCACAAACCGACGATAGAAACGAGCAAGGCCAAGAAAGCTTCGTACTTGGCTTACATTTTGTGGAGGCATCCACTCACGGATGGCCTTGACCTTCTCCTCATCTACCTCCACACTTTGACCTGAAACAACAAAGCCAAGAAACACAACTTTTTCTATGCAAAATGTGCACTTCTCCTTGTTAGCATATAATTTCTCCTCTCTTAGAACAGCAAGCACACACCGAATGTGTTCAACATGTTCACCCAAAGTTTTGCTATAAATCAGGATGTCATCAAAGTAAACAACCACAAACTTGCCAATGAACATTCTAAGCACATGATTCATCAATCTCATGAAGGTACTAGGTGCATTTGTCAATCCAAATGGCATAACTAACCACTCATACAAACTAGTTTTTGTTTTGAAAGCAGTTTCCCATTCATCACCCTCTCTCATTCTTATTTGGTGGTAGCCACTTCGCAAGTCAATTTTAGAAAAGATGGTGGCACCACTAAGTTCATCAAGCATATCATCAAGCCTAGGTATTGGGTGCCTATACCTCATGGTGATGTTGTTAATAGGCCTACAATCACAACACATTCGGGAAGATCCATCTTTCTTTGGTACTAAAAGAACGGGTACAGCACAAGGAGAGAGACTTTCCCTTACATAACCTTTGTTTAGTAGGCCTTCAACTTGTCGTTGAATCTCCTTGGTTTCCTCCGGGTTTGTGTGGTATGGTGGTTGGTTCGGCAATGGGGCTCCTGGTACCAAATCAATTTGGTGCTCAATGCCTCTTTGTGGTGGCAGCCCTGGTGGTATCTCCTCGGGGAACACATCTTCATACCCCTGCAACATTTCAACAACAACACTAGGAGTGGTGGAGGTTAATTCATTAGTAGAAAGAAAATTGTCCTTGTACAAAAGTACAAAGAGCACGGAACTGGATTCTCTCAACTCTCTCATGTGCCTTTTCCTAGCCATCATAACTAATCCCTGTTTTTCCCATGTCTTGGTCAATTTAAGCTGTGGGGTTTTATTTGGCTTTGGATTCTCTCGCTCACTATGTTGGTGGATGTCACTCAAGTGTTTCTCGCTCACTCTCTCTTTCTTTTTCAGATCATCTATCAATATTTCTTCGGGTGTCAAAGGGAGCAAAGATATGCGCTCTCCCTCGTATTGGAATGATAGACGATTAGTACGGCCGCTGATTTGCACATCATGATCATACAACCAAGGTCTTCCCAACAGCAATTGGCATGCTTGCATGGGCACCACGTCACATTCCACTTGATCTCGGTACTTCCCAATGGAAAACTGAATGGTGACAATGTTGCTTACTCGAAGTGTACCACAATCATTGAGCCATTGCATCTTATATGGACTTGGGTGCCTTCTTTGTTTCAGTCCCAACTTCTCTACCAAATCTGAACTTGCAATGTTGTTGCAACTGCTATTGTCAACAATAATTCTGCAAACCTTGTCCTTGATGGTGCCACGAGTGTGAAAAATATTATGTCTCTGCCCTTTCTCTTCTCTAACTGCATTAACACTAAGCACACGACGAGAAACAAAGCAATCTCCCATGTCGGCCTAAATATCACAACCACTCTTCTCGCCCTCTTCATCCTCATGATCACCCAATGCTCCATTGTCTTCATGCTCACTCTCAGATTCCCATTCACCTTGTTCATTCACAAAGAGAACTCTCTTGTTTAGACATTCAGAAGAAATGTGACCATGCCCTTTGCACTTCCAACACTCAATATCTCGGCTTCGAGATGATGGTACAACCATGGGGTTAGAAGTACTTCCAGCAGCAGAAGGAGCACGCTTGTCAACATTCGTAGGAGACGGTGATGATGCCGATGAAGCCGATGTTCGCCGGGTGGTGGTAGGGTGTGAAGTATGCTGAAACTGAGAACAACCATGAGAGGCACTTGGCTGCGACCTTTGCCATGGTGTGGTGGTGCGGCTATGAGATATCCGTCCATGACCACCCCGCTGCACATTCCTCTCCGTGCGCTTTGCTTGCTCCAAAATATCTTGTAGAGTGTTATAGGGAAACATCTCCACAAAATCTGAAATTTCATTGTTGAGACCATGCAGAAATCTTGCCATATTTGACTCCTCATCTTCATGAATACGAGCATGAACCAGCAACAATTCCATCTCTTTGTAGTACTCATCCATCATGCGCGTACCTTGGCTGAGGCGCTGCAATCTATTTCGGAGATCTCTTTGATATTGCGAAGGAACAACCTTCACCTCATGGCTTGTTTCATCTCTTCCCAAGTGTCAATGTGGTCACGGCCTAGCAGCAGCTGATTTTCTTGGAGTTGGTTCCACCAAGTGAGTGCGTAACCAGAAAACTCAACACAAGCAAGGCTGACTTTCTTTGGATCAGCAAGGTTATGGATATGAAAAATCTGATCACACTGCTCTTCCCAATCAAAATATGCATCGGGGTCTTCCTTTCCTGTGAACTTGGGGACGTGCAACTTGATTCTTGCCATGTCATCTCAATCACGACGTTCTACACGACGCCCATCTTCAGCAGCACGACGGTATGGGACACCATCATAATCATCAAAATCATCTCCATGACCACGAGCAACACGCTCATGAGGGTTATAGTAGTGCCCACGAGGACCATGGCCTCGCCCTCGAAGTTTTCCTCCTCGCTGCCCTCCATGAGCAGCAGCACCACGCCCACGAGCAGCAGCCACATGTCCATCATGGCTGTTGTTATCATCCTCCAAGTCACCGTCAACAGCAGCATGCACAGAATTCTCATCGTCAACTTCCTTAGGTGGATCAATATGGTGTTGTCGGTGTCGAATCCTATCACCACCTGCTAGAGGACGCTCGTGAAGCATCCTTTCCATGGCTTGGAGCAAGTTGTTCTTGAGTCGCTGCAGCTCGGCACGTGTGACCGGGGCATCTTCTTCCCCATGGTTTTCTCCATGAACACTCGATCTAGACCCTGCCATGTTAGTAAGGCCAAAAGTGGAATAGGATAATTTTGTGGAATCACACAACCTCACCTCTTACTCACCAAAGTTCTTATGAGTTCACATCACATTGTGCTTTTCCCAGATGTGTTAAAGCGATTGAAAGACAGGGATCAAAGAACTAGCTTCGGTTTTTGGTGGAGCTCGGTGGGGTAAACAAAAAGGGGCTTGTGCTGAAATCAAGTTGATGCAAACCAAGAAAATATGGGGATAGATCTGCTGCACCTTTGCACCAAGATTGAAAACACACAACCCACAAGCTTCTGAATTTTTTTACCAAGCTGAAACTTTTGGATCTTGCACAACACTTTCTTTTTCTCTCTTGACTTTTTATGCCACTTTTTTCTCTCTTTTTCCAAAGCACAACAACCAAATCTGAAAACAACTATGAAGATGAACTTGGTGCACATCTAAAAGATGAAGAACATGCAAGGTATGCAACAACAAGATCTCAGCACCAACAAGGCTTGGATTTATTTTTGGTGGGGCTTTGGACTTCTAGGACAGAAAATATAGCATGAAAAACACTCGATCTAAAAGGATGATAGCAAGATAAACTTGGATAACAGATCCTACCGTGTCAATGAAGGCTCTGATGCCAGATGATAGGTGGGAACCCGATGAACGAGTTCACGCCCGAGGGTGGCCCGATCTTCATGTCGTAGGATCGAATCGGGGGGGATAACTAGCTGCAAGCAGCCGGGATAACTAGCTTTATACCTGCCAAGGTTGGATGCAACCCGTACATTGGGGATGGCTGACCGAAGCTACAAGAACTCCAACCCGCTGTCCGAACAATCGCAGAACCACAAACCGGGACTAATCCACACAAAACGGACGGAACCGTAGAGCACGAACTAGGGGGAACCAGAGGCTACTTCTCGTGAATCCGATGAACTCACAAGAGCAAAGGTAGCAAGATCTCTTGGATCTCTCTAGCAGTCTTGCTGCATAAGCTTGTAGCTGAATGTTTTGACAAAAGGTGTCTAGAGGATGGGGGAGATGGGGTTTTATAGCAGGGACAACCCCCCTTAGCTAGGTGTGAAAATGGTTTCAAAAGTAAGCAGGTTTGCATGGCTTCCTTGGGTGAATAAGCAGTCAACTTTGGGAGTTGTTGCAGAGCTCCTCAGAAATTCGCGAAGTCTTAGCAGTCTGGACACCTTCCACGAGAATGACTAGAACTTTTGACTCACAACTCCAAATGATGTGAGGTTTTTTGAATTGGAAAGATAATTTGATGTAGCTTCTGTTGATGTACCCCTATGGCCCCGTCTCTCCACCATATGGGTGTGCCACACCAAAACATCAGAGCTAAAAACTAACAACATCAGCTTCACTTGAAACTTGTTTTCTCCAAACTTGTTCCTCCAAAGCGGTTGCTTCAAGAGCTCATAGGTTGCTGGATTGCTTCCATGTTATACCTAAGTTCAACCAATAACAATGGAGATGAAAGCATAGTTGTGTCATCAAGGTTACAAGGTAAACTTAAGTTAGTGTTCACCTGGTCACTTATTTGTTTGGCGCGACTTCTTGTGATTGGACCTATAATTGTTGGAGACTTGTCGATGGTTGTGGTGTCCTCATCAAAATGCATACATAAAACATAGGTATAAAAATATATGATCAAGATGTAACTTGCCTTGTACTGTTGATGAAGATGAAATATTCTATTGAGTCGTCTCTCCTTCTTGTTACGATATATCTAATGATATAAGAAAGTACTTTAACACACAACAACATACAAACAAGGATCCAAATAAAATATTCAAATTACAATACAAATAAATAAAAAACATTCCTACATAAGTTGTTAGAACTTGGTTACGGGTTGAGATAAGATCAAGAATGAAAATATGATATAGGTTTTGTTCTAGGGTTGGGTCAAAGTGGAGATCACAGGCTGAAGAGTTGTGAGGCAAGGTTCTACGACAAAGTCTATAATGAAAATGGTAGATGGAGTTTATGGCACAAAGATTTATGTTACAAAATGTATGTAACATCTCGTGAAGTCTAAATTTGTATAATGATAGCATATGACCAGAAAGTTTCCTAATGATCTTCTCAAGAAAGCTGAATCAAGAATCAAATTAAACTAATGATGAAATTGAATTACAATAAAAGAAAAGCTATATGAAGTGTTAAGGTTGAAACAGTGGCTAGACATAGATGAACAATTAGGAAAAAATTCTAACAGCAAGATATGGACCGAAAGATCAATTTTGCTGAAGGAAACATTTTCAAAAGAATTATAGATTAATAGATATAGCAAAAATACTCAAATACAAATTTTAAATTTGTGTCAAATTTAATTTACCAAAAGTGAAATATTTTCATCTCATGATAAACTTCGTGTTTCAACAAATCCGTGGATATATAATTTGTCGAATTCGGACTTACGGTCTAGGAGATATGAATTTCCGAAGTTTGAGTATTTTTCTGAAAAACAATTACGGGATTTACACAGTGCTCACCGGAGTTAGTCGCCGGAGTTGGGGAAAAAGGTCGCCGGAGTTGAGGAAGAAGGCCCCCAACGTCAAGTAGTAGCAGAACGGCGAAGAGGTCGACAAGGTGAGTCCTTTGGATAAGATCACAGGCTCGGACTTGTCCCGTGGCGACGTGGAGCGGCCGCCGGAGTTGCCGAACTCTGACGAGCAATTTCTCGCACATGAGGAGGTTCAGAGAGGGGTGTTCGGATGGGCTAGTGAGTGGCTTCGAGGCTCTCGTCTGGGTACCTTTTATAGGAGCAGGGGAGGTTAGAATTCGAGCAGGGGCGTTCGTCCATATTATGGTGTTAATGGCGAACGTTACTGTGCTCTAGGTGGCCATTAGGGCGCGGTTTAGTGTGGGTAACGGAAGGGAAGGAGTTAGGGCAAAGTGGGGGATCCGTCCAGAGGGTTTTTGAGCGAGGGAGAGGAAGAGGAGGGGAGGAAGAGGTGGATGCATCCATGGTTGTTCTCTGTACGTTCTAGGTTCTGTAGATGCGCATGGGGAAGAAGAAGATGAGGTGGGCTGGGCAAGAGAGGGAATAAGTGGTCCAAGCCAAATTTGGTTTGGAGGGAGCAAATAACCTGTGGGGTTCAAAAAATAAAATAAAAATGAATTACAAATGAACAATAGGAAGATGGACTTGGTCCAGTACGTGTACAAAAGTTTACTTACAACAGAAAAATAAAATGTTTACATTATTCTCAATATTATTTAGAATTCTGCAAATTCACAAAATTATAATTGTGCCATATTAAATATTTTCAAATATATTTTTGGAGAAGTCACATTATCTCCTCTCGTTAAATTTTATTTGAATAATTTGGAAATATTTGAACAACAGTAAAACTCCAAATAATATAATATTTCAATTGGAACTCCAAAATCCAAACAAACTCCATATGAAATATTCATCCACCACATTTGAGAAAGTCATCTTATTCTCACTCCAAAATTGTGATTGTGGTTTCCAATATTTCAAAAAGAGTCAAACAAAAATTAAAGCCCTTTGATTTTCTTGAATAAACTTCCCCAACCATAGTTATCTTTATTGGACAAAATGTTACCCAACTTTTATAACATGATTAGAAAAAGTTTTAAACAAGAACTCAAAAGGTTTGAATTCTCGTGAAAATAAAATAATTTCACACAATCCATCACACAACAATCAAACAAACAATCCTATTTATTTATTGAATATAACATTCTAAAATATAGAATTTTGGGATGTTACATATAATAATAACCACTTTATTATTGCCTCTAGGGCATATTTCCAACAGTCTTTCACTTGCACTAGAGTCAATAATCTAGTTACATTGTGATGAATCGAACACACATAGAGTTCTGGTGTTGATCATGTTTTGCTCGCGGAAGAGGTTTAGTCAACGGATCTGCGACATTCAGATCCGTATGCACTTTACAAATATCTATGTCTCCAACCTGAATATATTCACGAATGGAGTTGAAGCGACGCTTGATATGCCTGGTCTTCTTGTGAAACCTGGGCTCCTTGGCAAGGGCAATAGCTCCAGTATTGTCACAGAAGAGAGTCATCGGGGCCGACACATTGGGAATAACTCCTAGGTCGGTGATGAACTCCTTCATCCAGACTGCTTCCTGTGCTGCCTCCGAGGCTGTTATGTACTCCGCTTCACATGTAGATCCCGCCATGACGCTTTGCTTGCAACTGCACCAGTTGACTGCCTTACCATTCAAAATGTACACGTATCCGGTTTGTGACTTGGAGTCATCCAGATCTGTGTCGAAGCTAGCATCGACGTAACCCTTTACGACGAGCTCTTCATCACCTCCATAAACGAGAAACATATCCTTAGTCCTTTTCAGGTACTTTAGGATATTCTTGACCGTTGTCCAGTGTTCCATGCCGGGATTACTTTGGTACCTCCCTACCAAACTTATGGCAAGGTTCACATCAGGTCTGGTACACAACATGTCATACATAATAGACCCTATGGCTGAGGCATAGGGGATGACACTCATCTTTTCTCTATCTTCTGCCGAGGTCGGGCATTGAGCCATGCTCAATTTCACACCTTGCAATACATGCAAGAACCCCTTCTTGGACTGATCCATATTGAACTTCTTCAATATCTTGTCAAGGTATGTGCTTTGTGAAAGACCAATGAGGCGTCTCGATCTATCTCTATAGATCTTGATGCCTAATATGTAAGCAGCTTCTCCAAGGTCCTTCATTGAAAAACACTTATTCAAGTAGGCCTTTATGCTTTCCAAAAATTCTATATCATTTCCCATCAAAAGTATGTCATCTACATATAATATGAGAAATGCTACAGAGCTCCCACTCACTTTCTTGTAAACACAGACTTCTCCATAAGTCTGCGTAAACCCAAACGCTTTGATCATCTCATCAAAGCGAATGTTCCAACTCCGAGATGCTTGTACTAGCCCATAAATCGAGCGTTGGAGCTTGCATACCTTGTCAGCATTCTTAGGATCGACAAAACCTTCTGGCTGCATCATATACAATTCTTCCTTAAGGAAACCATTAAGGAATGCCGTTTTGACGTCCATTTGCCATATCTCATAATCATAGAATGCGGCAATTGCTAACATGATTCGGACGGACTTTAGCTTCGCTACCGGTGAGAAAGTCTCATCGTAGTCAACCCCTTGAACTTGTCGATAACCCTTAGTGACAAGCCGAGCCTTATAGATGGTCACGTTACCATCCTCGTCTGTCTTCTTCTTAAAGATCCATTTATTTTCTATGGCTTGCCGATCATCGGGCAAGTCTGTCAAAGTCCATACTTCGTTTTCATACATGGATTCTATCTCGGATTTCATGGCTTCAAGCCATTTGTTGGAATCCGGGCCCTCCATCGCTTCTTCATAGTTCGAAGGTTCACCATTGTCTAACAACATTATTTCCAAGACAGGGTTGCCGTACCACTCTGGTGCTAAACGTGTCCTCGTGGACCTACGAAGTTCAGTAGCAACTTGATCCGAAGTTTCATGATCATCATCATTAACTTCCTCTCTAGTCGGTGCAGGCACCACAAAAACATCTTCCTGAGCTGCGCTACTTTCCGGTTCAAGAGGCAGTACCTCATCAAGTTCTACTTTCCTCCCACTTACTTCTTTCGAGAGAAACTCTTTCTCTAGAAAGGATCCATTCTTGGCAACAAAGCTCTTGCCTTCTGATCTGAGGTAGAAGGTATACCCGATAGGTTCCTTAGGTATCCTATGAAGACACATTTTTCTGACTTGGGTTCGAGCTTTTCAGGTTGAAGTTTCTTGACATAAGCATCGCATCCCCAAACTTTCAGAAACAACAGCTTAGGTTTCTTTCCAAACCATAATTCATACGGTGTCGTCTCAACGGATTTCGACGGAGCCCTATTTAAAGTGAATGCGGCAGTCTCTAAAGCATAACCCCAAAATGATAGCGGTAGATCGGTAAGAGACATCATAGATCGCACCATATCCAATAGAGTGCGATTACAAAGTTCGGAAACACCATTTTGCTGAGGTGTTCCAGGTGGCGTGAGTTGTGAAACAATTCCACATTTCCTTAAGTGCGTGCCAAACTCGTGACTCAACTATTCTCCTCCACGATCTGATCGTAAAAACTTTATTTTCATGTCACGTTGATTCTCTACCTTACTCTGAAATTCCTTGAACTTTTCAAAGCTCTCTGACTTGTGTTTCATTAAGTAGACATACCCATATCTACTTAAGTCATCAGTGAGGGTGAGAACATAACGATAGCCACCACGAACCTCAAGGCTCATTGGACCGCACACATCAGTATGTATGATTTCTAATAAGTTGGTTGCTCGCTCCATTGTTCCAGAGAACGGAGCCTTGGTCATTTTGCCCATGAGGCATGGTTCGCACATGTCAAATGATTCATAATCAAGAGACTCCAAAAGTCCATCTGCATGGAGTTTCTTCATGCGTTTGACACCAATGTGACCAAGGCGGCAGTGCCACAAGTATGTGGGACTATCATTATCAACCTTACATCTTTTAGCATTCACACTATAAATATGTGTAACATCACGTTCGAGATTAAACAAAAATAAAACATTGACCAGTGGGGCATGACAATAAAACATATCTCTCATATAAATAGAACAACCATTATTCTCGGATTTAAATGAGTAGCCTTCTCGCATTAAACGAGATCCAGATACAATGTTCATGCTCAAAGCTAGTACTAAATAACAATTATTGAGGTTTAAAACTAATCCCGTAGGTAGATGTAGAGGGAGCGTGCCGACGACGATCACATCGACCTTGGAACCATTCCCGACGCGCATCGTCACCTCGTCCTTCGCCAGTCTCCGCTTATTCCGCAGCTCCTGTTTTGAGTTACAAATATGAGCAATCGCACCGGTATCAAATACCCAGGAGCTACTACGAGCGCTGGTAAGGTACACATCAATAACATTTATATCACATATACCTTTGGCGTTGTCGGCCTTCTTATCCGCTAAGTACTTGGGGCAGTTCCGCTTCCAGTGACCATTTCCCTTACAATAAAAGCACCGAGTCTCGCGCTTGGGTCCATTCTTTGGCTTCTTCCCGGCAACTAATTTACCAGGCACGACAACTCCCTTGTCGTCCTTCTTGAAGTTCGTCTTACCCTTGCCTTTCTTGAAACTAGTAGTTTTATTCACCATCAACACTTGATGTTCCTTTTTGATTTCCACCTCCGCTGATTTCAGCATTGAATATAACTCAGGAATAGACTTCTCCATCCCTTGCATATTGTAGTTCATCACAAAGCTCTTGTAGCTAGGTGGAAGCGACTGGAGGATCCTATCAATGACCGAGTCATCTGGAAGATTAACTCCCAGCTAAGACAAGCGGTTGTGCAACCCAGACATTTTGAGTATATGCTCGCTGACATAACTATTTTCCTCCATCTTACAACTGTAGAACTTTTGGAGACTTCATATCTCTTGGCCCGGGCATGAGCTTGGAAAACCATTTTCAACTCTTGGAACATCTCATATGCTTCGTGCTGCTCAAAACGCTTTTGGAGCCCCGGTTCTAAGCTGTAAAGCATGCCACACTGAACCAGGGAGTAATCATCACTAGGCAACTGCCAGGCGTTCATAACGTCTTGAGTTGCTGGGAAAAATGGGTGCGTCACCTAGCGGTGCTTCAAGGACATATGCTTTCTTGGCAGCTATGAGGATGATCCTCAAGTTACAGACCCAATTTGTATAGTTGCTACTGAAGGAAATATGCCCTAGAGGCAATAATAAAGTTATTATTTATTTCTTTATATCATGATAAATGTTTATTATTCATGCTAGAATTGTATTAACTGGAAACATAATACATGTGTGAATACATAGACAAACAAAGTGTCACTAGTATGCCTCTACTTGACTAGCTTGTTGATCAAAGATGGTTATGTTTCCTAACCATAGACATGAGTTGTCATTTGATTAACAGGATCACATCATTAGGAGAATGATGTGATTGACTTGACCCATTCCGTTAGCTTAGCACTTGATTGTTTAGTTTGTTGCTATTGCTTTCTTCATGACTTATACATGTTCCTATGACTATGTGATTATGCAACTCCCGTTTACCAGAGGAACACTTTGTGTGCCACCAAACGTCACAACGTAACTGGGTGATTATAAAGGTGCTCTACAGGTGTCTTCGAAGGTACTTGTTGGGTTGGCGTATTTCGAGATTAGGATTTGTCACTCCGATTGTCGGAGAGGTATCTCTGGGCCCATTCGGTAATGCACATCACTATAAGCCTTGCAAGCATTGCAACTAATGCGTTAGTTGTGGGATGATGTATTACAGAATGAGTAAAGGGACTTGCCGGTAATGAGATTAAACTAGGTATTGAGATAACGACGATCGAATCTCGGGCAAGTAACATACCGATGACAAAGGGAACAATGTATGTTGTTATGTGGTTTGACCGATAAAGATCTTCATAGAATATGTGGGAGCTAATATGAGCATCCAGGTTCCGCTATTGATTATTGATCGGAAACGTGTCTCGGTCATGTCTACATTGTTCTCGAACCCGTAGGGTCCGCACGCTTAAAGTTTGATGACAGTTATATTATGAGTTTATGCATTTTTATGTACTGAAGGTAGTTCGGAGTCCCAGATGAGATCGGGGAAATGACGAGGAGTCTCGAAATGGTCGAGATGTAAAGATCAATATATTGGATGACTATATTCGGACATCGGAAAGGTTCCGAGTGATTCGGGTATTTTTTGGAGTACCGGAGAGTTACGGGAATTCGCCGGGGAGTATATGGGCCTTATTGGGCTTTAGAGGAAAGAGAGAGGAGAGGCCGCGCCCCCCCAATGCCTAGTCCGAATTGGACTAGGGGGAGGGGCTGCGCCCCCTCCTTTCTTCTCTTCCCTCTTCTCTTTCCTTGACTCCTACTCCTACTACTTGGAAGGGGAGGAATCCTACTCCCGGTGGGAGTAGGACTCCTCCAGGGCGCGCCATAGGGGCCAACCCTCTCCCCCTTCTCCACTCCTTTATATACGTGGCTAGGGGCACCCCATAGACACAACAATTGATTTGATCTTTTAGCCGTGTGCGGTGCCCCCCTCCACCATAGTCCACCTCGATAATACTGTAGCGGTGCTTAGGCGAAGCACTGCGTTGGTAGAACATCATCATCGTCACCACGCCGTCATGCTGACGAAACTCTCCCTCAACACTCGGCTGGATCGGAGTTCGAGGGACGTCATCGGGCTGAACGTGTGCTGAACTCGGAGGTGCCATGCGTTCGGTACTTGATCGGTCGGATCGTGAAGACGTACATCTACATCAACCGCGTTGTGCTAATGCTTCCGCTTTCGGTCTACGAGGGTACATAGACAACACTCTCCCCTCTCGTTGCTATGCATCACCATGATCTTGTGTGTGCGTAGGATATTTTTTGAAATTACTACGTTCCCCAACAGTGGCATTCGAGCCAGGTTTTATGCTTTGATGTTATATGCACGAGTAGAACACAAGTGAGTTGTGGGCGATACAAGTCATACTGCTTACCAGCATGTCATACTTTGGTTCAGCGGTATTGTTGGATGAAGCGGCCTGGACCGACATTATGTGTACGCTTACGCGAGACTGGTTCTACTGACGTGCTTTGCACACAGGTGGCTGGCGGGTGTCATTTTCTCCAACTTTAGTTGAACCGAGTGTGGCTACGCCCGGTCCTTGAGAAGGTTAAAATAACACTAACTTGACGAACTATCATTGTGGTTTTGATGTGTAGGTAAGAATGGTTCTTGCTCAGCCCATAGCAGCCACGTAAAACTTGCAACAACAAAGTAGAGGACGTCTAACTTGTTTTTGCAGGGCATGTTGTGATGTGATATGGTCAAAACATGATGCTATATTTTATTGTATGAGATGATCATGTTTTGTAACCAAGTTATCGGCAACTGGCAGGAGCCATATGGTTGTCGCTTTATTGTATGCAATGCAATCGCCCTGTAATTGCTTTACTTTATCACTATGCGGTAGCGATAGTCGTAGAAGCAATAGTTGGCGAGACGACAACGATGCTACGATGGAGATCAAGGTGTCGCGCTGGTGATTATGGTGATCATGATGGTGCTTCGGAGATGGAGATCACAAGCACAAGATGATGATGGCCATATCATATCACTTATATTGATTGCATGTGATGTTTATCTTTTATGCATCTTATTTTGCTTTGATTGACGGTAACATTATAAGATGATCTCTCACTAAATTTCAAGATAAAAGTGTTCTCCCTGAGTATGCACCATTGCCAAAGTTCGTCGTGCCCAGACACCATGTGATGATCGGGTGTGATAAGCTCTACATCCATCTACAACGGGTGCAAGCCAGTTTTGCACACGCAGAATACTCAGGTTAAACCTGACGAGCCTAGCATATGCAGATATGGCCTCGGAACACTGAGACCGAAAGGTCGAGCGTGAATCATATAGTAGATATGATCAACATAGTGATGTTCACCATTGAAAACTACTCCATTTCACATGATGATCGGTTATGGTTTAGTTGATTTGGATCACGTGATCACTTATATGATTAGAGGGATGTCTATCTAAGTGGGAGTTCTTAAGTAATATGATTAATTGAACTTTAATTTATCATGAACTTAGTCCTGGTAGTATTAGCATATCTATGTTGTAGATCAATAGCTCGCGTTTAGCTCCCCTGTTTTATTTTTGATATGTTCCTAGAGAAAACTAAGTTGAAAGATGTTAGTAGCAATGATGCGGATTGGATCCGTGATATGAGGTTTATCCTCATTGCTGCACAGAAGAATTATGTCCTTGATGCACCGCTAGGTGACAAACCTATTACAGGAGCAGATGCAGATGTTATGAACGTTTGGCTAGCTCAATATGATGACTACTTGATAGTTTAGTGCACCATGCTTAAACAGCTTAGAATCAGGACTTCAAAGACGTTTTGAACGTCATGGACCATATGAGATGTTCCAGGAGTTGAAGTTAATATTTTAAGCAGATACCCGAGTTGAGAGATATGAAATCTCCAACAAGTTCTATAGCTAATAGCTCAAGCAGTGAGCATGTGCTCAGATTGTCCGGGTACTACAATCGCTTGAATCAAGTGGGAGTTAATCTTCCAGATAAAATAGTGATTGACAGAATTCTCTAGTCACCATCACCAAGTTAGTAGAACTTTGTGATGAACTATAGTATGCAAGGGATAACGGAAACGATTCCCAAGCTCTTCGTGATGCTGAAATCGATGAAGGTAGAAATCAAGAAAAGCATCAAGTGTTGATGGTAAACAAAACCACTAGTTTCAAGTAAAGGGACAAAGGGAAGAATGGGGAACTTCAAGAAGAACGGCAAGAAGTTGCTGCTCAAGTGAAAAAACCCAAGTCTGGACCTAAGCCTGAAACTGAGTGCTTCTACTGCAAAGGGAATGGTCACTAGAAGCGGAACTACCCCAAGTAATTGGCGAATAAGAAGGATGGCAAAGTGAACATAGGTATATTTGATATACATGTTATTGATGTGTACTTTACTAGTGTTTATAGCAACCCCTCAGTATTTGATACTAGTTCAGTTGCCAAGAATAGTAACTCGAAACGGGAGTTGCAGAATGAGCAGAGACTAGTTAAGGGTGAAGTGACGATGTGTATTGGAAATGGTTCCAAGATTGATATGATCATCATCGCACACTCCCTATACTTTCGGGATTAGTGTTAAACCTAAAATAAATGTTATTTAGTGTTTGCGTTGAGCATAAATATGATTGGATCATGTTTATTGCAATACGGTTATTCATGTAAGTTAGAGAATAATTGTTGTTCTGTTTACATGAATAAAACCTTCTATGGTCATACACCCAATGAAAATGGTTTGTTGGATCTCGATTGTGGTGATACACACTTTCATAATATTGAAGCCAAAAGATGCAAAATTAATAATGATAGTGCAACTTATTTGTGGCACTGCCGTTTAGGTCATATTGGTGTAAAGCACATGAAGAAAATCCATGCTGATGGGCTTTTGGAATCACTTGATTATGAATCAGTTGATACTTGCGAACCATGCCTCATGGGAAAGATGACTAAGACTCCGTTCTCCGGAACAACGGAGCGAGCAAAAGATTTGTTGGAAATCATACATACTGATGTATGTGGTCCAATGAATATTGAGGCTCGCGACAGGTATCATTATTTTCTGATCTTCACAGATGATTTGAGCAGACATGAGTATATCTACTTGATGAAACACAAGTCTGAAACATTTGAAAAGTTCAAAGAATTTCAGAGTGAAGTGGAGAATCATCATAACAAAAATAAAAGTTTCTACGATATGATCGTAGAAGTAAAATATTTGAGTTACGAGTTTGGCCTTCAGTTAAAACAATGTGAAATAGTTTCACTACTCACACCACCTGGAACACCACAGTGTAATGGTGTGTCTGAACGTCGTAACCATACTTTATTAGATATGGTGCAATCTATGATGTCTATTACCGATTTACCACTATCGTTTTGGGGTTATGCATTAGAGACAGCTACATTCACGTTAAATAGGGCACCATCTAAATCCGTTGAGACGACACCGTATGAACTATGGTTTGGCAAGAAACCTAAGCTGTCATTTCTTAAAGTTTGAGGTTGCAATGCTTATGTGAAAAAGTTTCAACCTGATAAGCTCAAACCCAAATCAGAGAAGTGCGTCTTCATAGGATACCCAAAAGAAAATGTTGGGTACACCTTCTATCACAGATCCGAAGGCAAGATATTCATTGCTGAGAATGGATCCTTTCTAGAGAAGGAGTTTCTCTCGAAAGAAGTGAGTGGGAGGAAAGTAGAACTTGATGAGGTAACTATACCTGCTCCCTTATTGGAAAGTAGTTCATCACAGAAATTTGTTCCTGTGACTACTACACCAATTAGTGAGGAAGCTAATGATGATGATCATGTAACTTTAGATCAAGTTACTACCGAACCTCGTAGGTAAACCAGAGTGAGATCCGCACCAGAGTGGTATAGTAATCCTGTTCTGGAGGTCATGTTACTTGACCATGACGAACCTACGAACTATGAGGAAGGGATGATGAGCCCATTCCGCGAAATGGCTTGAGGCCATGAAATCTGAGATGAGATCCATGTATAAGAACAAAGTATGGACTTTGATTGACTTGCCCAAAGATCGGTGAGCCATTGAGATTAAATGGATCTTCAAGAGGAAGACGGGCGTTGATAGTAGTGTTACTATCTACAAAGCTAGAATTGTCGCAAAAGGTTTTCGACAAGTTCAAGGTGTTGACTACGATGAGAGTTTCTCACTCGTATCTATGCTTAAGTCTGTCCGAATTATGTTAGCAATTGCCACATTTTATGAAATCTGGCAAATGGATAAACAAAACTACGTTCCTTAATGGATTATTAAAGAAGAGTTGTATATGATGCAACAAGAAAGTTTTGTCAATCCTAAAGGTGCTAACAAAATATGCAAGCTCCAGCGATCCATCTATGGACTGGTGCAAGCATCTTAGAGTTGGAATATATACCTTGATAAGTTGATCAAAGCATATAGTTTTATACAGACTTGCGGTGAAGCCTGTATTTACAAGAAAGTGAGTGGGAGCACTGCAGCATTTTTGATAAGTATATGTGAATGAAATATTGTTGATCGGAGATAATGTAGAATTATTCTGCAAAGCATAAAGGAGTGTTTGAAAGGAGTTTTTCAAAGAAAGACCTCGGTGAAGCTGCTTACATATTGAGCATCAAGATCTACAGAGATAGATCAAGACGCTTGATAAGTTTTTCAATGAGTACATACCTTGACAAGATTTTGAAGTAGTTCAAAATGGAATAGTCGAAGAAAGAGTTCTTGCCTATGTTACAAGGTGTGAAACTGAGTAAGACTCAAAGCCCGACCACGGCAGAAGATAGAAAGAGAATGAAAGTCATTCCCTATGCCTTGGCCATAGGTTCTATAAAATATGCCATGCCGTGTACCATATCTATCGTATACCCTACACTGATTTTGGCAAGGGAGTACAATAGTGATCTAGGAGTAGATCACTGGACAGCGGTCAAAATTATCCTTAGTGGAATAAGGATATGTTTCTCGATTATGGAGGTGACAAAAAAAGGGTTCATCGTAAAGGGTTACATCGATGCAAATTTTGACACCGATCCAGATGACTCTAAATCTCAATCTGGATACATATTGAAAGTGGGAGCAATTAGCTAGAGTACCTCCGTGCAGAGCATTGTTGACATAGAAATTTGCAAAATACTTACGGATCTGAATGTGGCAGACCCGTTGACTAAACTTCTCTCACAAGCAAAACATGATCACACCTTAGTACTCTCTGGGTGTTAATCACATGGCGATGTGAACTAGATTATTGACTCTAGTAAACCCTTTGGGTGTTGGTCACATGTCGATGTGAACTATGGGTGTTAATCACATGGTGATGTGAACTACTGGTATTAAATCACATGGCAATGTGAACTAGATTATTGACTCTAGTGCAAGTGGGAGACTGAAGGAAATATGCCCTAGAGGCAATAATAAAGTTATTATTTATTTCTTTATATCATAATAAATGTTTATTATTCATGCTAGAATTGTATTAACCAGAAACATAATACATGTGTGAATACATAGACAAACAGAGTGTCACTAGTATGCCTCTACTTGACTAGCTCGTTGATCAAAGATGGTTATGTTTCCTAACAATAGACATGAGTTGTCATTTGATTAACGGGATCACATCATTAGGAGAATGATGTGATTGACTTGACCCATTCCGTTAGCTTAGCACTTGATCGTTTAGTTTGTTGCTATTGCTTTCTTCATGACTTATACATGTTCCTATGACTATGAGATTATGCAACTCTCGTTTATCGGAGGAACACTTTGTGTGCCACCAAACGTCACAACGTAACTGGGTGATTATAAAGGTGCTCTACATGTGTCTCCGAAAGTACTTGTTGGGTTGGCGTATTTCGAGATTAGGATTTGTCACACCGATTGTCGGAGAGGTATCTCTGGGCCCACTCGGTAATGCACATCACTATAAGCCTTGCAAGCATTGCAACTAATGAGTTAGTTGCGGGATGATGTATTACAGAACGAGTAAAGAGACTTGCCGGTAATGATATTGTACTAGGTATTGAGATACCGACGATCTAATCTCGGGCAAGTAACATACCGATGACAAAGGGAACAACATATTTTGTTATGCGGTTTGACCGATAAAGATCTTCGTAGAATATGTGGGATCCAATATGAGCATCCAGGTTCCGCTATTCGTTATTGACCGAAAACGTGTCTCGGTCATGTCTACATTGTTCTCGAACCCGTAGGGTCTGCACACTTAAAGTTCGATGACGGTTATATTAAGAGTTTATGTGTTTTGATGTACTGAAGGTAGTTCGGTGTCTCCGATGAGATCGGGGAAATTACGAGGAGTCTCCAAATGGTCGAGATGTAAAGATCGATATATTGGACGACTATATTCGCACATCGGAAAGGTTCCGAGTGATTCGGGTATTTTTCGGAGTACCGGAGAGTAACGGGAATTCGCCGGGGAGTATATGGGCCTTATTGGGCTTTAGAGGAAAGAGAGAGGAGAGGCTGCCCCCCCAATGCCTAGTCCGAATTAGACTAGGGGGAGGGGCTGCGCCCCTCCTTCCTTCTCTTCCCTCTTCCCTTTCCTTGACTCCTACTCCTACTACTTGGAAGGGGAGGAATCCTACTCCCGGTGGGAGTAGGACTCCTCCAGGGCGCACCATAGGGGCCAGCCCTCTCCCCCTCCTCCACTCCTTTATATACGTGGCCAGGGGGCACCCCATAGACACAACAATTGATTTGATCTTTTAGCCGTGTGCGGTGCCCCCCTCCACCATGGTCCACCTCGATAATACTGTAGCGGTGCTTAGGAGAAGCCCTGCGTCGGTAGAACATCATCATCGTCACCACGCTGTCGTGCTGACGAAACTCTCCCTCAACACTCAGCTGGATCGGAGTTCAAGGAACGTCATCGGGCTGAACGTGTGCTGAACTCGGAGGTGTCGTGCGTTCGGTACTTGATCGGTCGGATCGTGAAGACATACGACTACATCAACTGCGTCGTGCTAACACTTCCGCTTTCGGTCTACGAGGGTACGTGGACAACACTCTCCCCTCTCGTTGCTATGCATCACCATGATCTTGCGTGTGCGTAGGATTTTTTTTGAAATTACTACATTCCCCAACAGCTACCATCGTCTTTCAGCTTGGTTTTCTCTAGGAATGCATTGAAGTTGAAGGCAACATTAGCGTGGGCCTACAAGACATATTGTAAAGACATTTTAGACTAAGTTCATGATAATTAAGTTCATCTAATCAAATTATTTAATGAACTCCAACTCAGACAGACTTCCCTCTAGTCATCCAAGTGATACATGATCCGAATCGACTAGGTTGTGCCCGATCATCACGTGAGACGGACTAGTCATCAACGGCGTACATCTCCATGTTGATCGTATCTGCTATACGACTCATGTTCGACCTTTCGGTCTCTCGTGTTCCAAGGCCATGTCCGTACATGCTAGGCTCGTCAAGTCAACCTAAGTGTTTTGCATGTGTAAATCTGGCTTACACCCGTTGTATGCGAATGTTAGAATCTATCACACCCGATCATCACGTGGTGCTTCAAAACAACGAACCTTCGCAATGGTGCACAGTTAGGGGGAACACTTTTCTTGAAATTTTAGTGAGGGGTCATCTTATTTATGCTACCGTCGTTCTAAGCAAATAAGATGTAAACATGACAAACATCACATGCAAATCATAAAGTGACATGATATGGCCAATATCATGTTGCGCCTTTGATCTCCATCTTCGAGGCGCGGCATGAACACCATCATCACCGGCATGACACCATGATCTCCATCATCATGATCTCCATCATCGTGTCTTCATGAAGTTGTCTCGGCAACTATTACTTCTACTACTATGGCTAACAGTTAGCAATAAAGTAAAGTAATTACATGGCGTTTTCATTGACACACAGGTCATACAATAAATTAAGACAACTCCTATGGCTCCTGCCGGTTGTCATACTCATCGACATGCAAGTCGTGATTCCTATTACAAGAACATGATCAATTTCATACATCACATATATCATTCATCACATCCTTTTGGCCATATCACATCACATAGCATACCCTGCAAAAACAAGTTAGACGTCCTCTAATTGTTGTTGCATGTTTTACGTGGCTGCTATGGGTTTCTAGCAAGAACGTTTCTTACCTACGCAAAACCACAATGGTGATATGCCAATTGCTATTTACCCTTCATAAAGACCCTTTTCATCGAATCTGATCCGACTAAAGTGGGAGAGACATACACCCGCTAGCCACCTTATGCATCAAGTGCATGTTAGTCGGTGGAACCAGTCTCACGTAAGCGTACGTGTAAGGTCGATCCGGGCCGCTTCATCCCACAATGTCGCCGAATCAAGATAAGACTAGTAATGGTAAGCAAATTGAACAAATCATCGCCCACAACTGCTTTGTGTTCTACTTGTGCATAGAATATATGCATAGACCTAGCTCATGATGCCACTATTAGGGAACGTAGCAATAATTCAAAATTTTCCTACGTGTCACCAAGATCAATCTAGGAGATGCTAGCAACGAGAGAGAGGGAGTGCATCTTCATACCCTTGAAGATCGCTAAGCAGAAGCGTTGCAAGAATGCGGTTGGTGGAGTCGTACATGCAGTGATTCAGATCACAGTCGATTCCGATCTAAGCGCCGAACAACGGCGCCTCCGCGTTGAACACACGTACAGCCCGGGGACGTCTCCTCCTTCTTGATCCAGCAAGGGGAGAGGAGAAGTTGAGGGAGAACTCTGATAACACGACGGCATGGTGGTGATGGAGCTTGTGGTTCTTCGGCAGAGCTTCGCCAAGCGCAACGTTGGAGGAGGTGTTGGAGAGGGGGAGGGCTGCGCCAGGGGAAGGGTGCAGCTGCTCTCCCACCCCCACTATATATAGGGGCAAGGGAGAGGGGGGCGGCCCCCTAGATGCATCTAGAGGGGGGGGCAAGGGGAGGCTTCCCCCCCAAGCCAGGTGGGGGGCGCCCCCTCTAGGGTTTCCCCCAACCCTAGGTGCATGGGCCGTAGGGGGAGTGATACGTCTCCAACGTATCTATATTTTTTGATTGTTCCATGCTATTATATTATCTGTTTTGGATGTTAATGGGCTTATTTATACACTTTTATATTATTTTTGGGACTAACCTACTAACCCAAGGCCCAGTGCAAACTGCTGTTTTTTTGCCTATTTCAGTGTTTCGCAGAAAAGGAATATCAAACGGAATCCAAACAGAATGAAACCTTCGGGAGAGTTATTTTTGGAACAAACATGATCCAGTGGACTTGGAGTAGACGTTAAGAAAGAAACAAGGCGGCCACAAGGCAGGGAGGCGCGCTTGCCCCCCTGGGTGCGCCCCCACCCTCATGGGCCCCTCGCAGCTCCACTGACCTACTTCTTCCTCCTATATATATTCATATACCCCGAAAACATCCAAGAGCACCACGAAACCCTATTTCCACCGCCGCAACCTTCTGTACCCAAGAGATCCCATATTGGGGCCTTTTTCGGAGCTCCGCCGGAGGGGAAATCGATCACGGAGGGCTTCTACATCAACACCATAGCCTCTTCGATGATGTGTGAGTAGTTTACCACAGACCTTCGGGTCCATAGTTATTAGCTAGATGGCTTCTTCTCTCTCTTGGGATCTCAATACAATGTTCTCCTCGATCTTCTTGGAGATCTATTCGATGTAACTATTTTTGCGGTGTGTTTGTCGAGATCTGATGGATTGTGGGTTTATGATCAAGTTTATCTATGAACAATATTTTATTCTTCTCTGAAATCTTTTATGTATGATTAGTTATCTTTGCAAGTCTCTTCGAATTATCAGTTTGATTTGGCCTACTAGATTGATCTTTCTTGCAATGGGAGAAGTGCCTAGCTTTTGGTTCAATCTTGCGGTGTCCTTTCCCAGTGACAGCAGGGGCAGCAAGGCACGTATTGTATTGTTGCCATCGAGGATAAAAAGATGGGGTTTATATCATATTGCTTGAGTTTATCCCTCTATATCATGTCATCTTGCCTAATGCGTTACCCTGTTCTTATGAACTTAATACTCTAGATGCATGTTGGATAGCTGTCGATGTGTGGAGTAATAGTAGTAGATGCAGAATTGTTTCGGTCTACTTGTCGCGGACGTGATGCCTATATACATGATCATGCCTAGATATTCTCATAATTATACACTTTTCTATCAATTGCTCGACAGTAATTTGTTCACCCACAGCAATACTTATGCTATCTTGAGAGAAGCCACTAGTGAAACCTATGGCCCCCGGGCCTATCTTTTATCATATAAGTTTCCAATCTATTTTATTTTGCAATCCTTACTTTCAATCTATATCATAAAAATACCAAAAATATTTATCTTATTATTATTATTATCTCTATCAGATCTCACTCTCGTAAGTGACCGTGAAGGGATTGACAACCCCTTTATCATGTTGGTTGCGAGGTTCTTATTTGTTTGTGTAGGTACGAGGGACTTGCGTGTAGTCTCCTACTGGATTGATACCTTGGTTCTCAAAAACTAAGGGAAATACTTACGCTACTTTGCTCCATCACCCTTTCCTCTTCAAGGGAAAACCAACACAGTGCTCAAGAGGTAGCAGGGAGTTGGCGCCCAGCCCACCTAGGGGCTGGTTCCCCTCTATATTCAGCCCATAGGGCCCTCCAGGGCAGGCGGACCCTCCCGGTGGACCCCCGGAACCCCTTCGATGGTCCCGGTACAATACCGGTAACCCCCGAACACTTCCGACGACCGAATAAGGACTTCCCATATATAAATATTCATCTTCGGACCATTCCGAAACTCCTCGTGGCGTCTGATATCTCATCTAGGACTCCGAACAACCTTCAATAACCACATACTATTTCCCATAACAACTCTAGCATCACCGAACCTTAAGTGTGTAGACCCTACGGGTTCGGGAACCATGCAGACATGAACGAGACATCTCTCCGGCCAATAACCAATAGCGTGATCTGGGTACCCATGTTGGCTCCCACATGTTCCATGATGATCTCATCGGATGAACCACGATGTCGGGGATTCAATCAATCCCGTATACAATTCCCTTTGTCCCTCCGTATGTTACTTGCCTGAGATCCAATCGTCGGTATCTCTATACCTCGTTCAATCTTGTTACCAGCAAGTCTCTTTACTCGTTCTATAACGCATGATCCCGTGGCTAACTCCTTAGTCACATTGAGCTCGTTACGATGATGCATTACCGAGTGGGCCCAGAGATACCTCTCTGTCATACGGAGTGACAAATCCCAGTCTCGATTCGTGCCAACCCAACAGATACTTTTGGAGATACCTGTAGTGCACCTTTATAGCCACCCAGTTACATTGTGACATTTGGTACGGCCAAATCATTCCTACGGTATCTGGGAGTTGCACAATCTCATGGTCTAAGGAAATGATACTTGACATTAGAAAAGCTTTAGCAAATGAACTACACGATCTTGTGCTACTTTTAGGATTGGGTCTTGTCCATCACATCATTCTCCTAATGATGTGATCCCGTTATCAATGACATCCAATGTCCATGGTCAGGAAACCATGGCCATCTATTGATCAACGAGCTAGTCAACTAGAGGCTTACTAGGGACATATTACGATCTATGTATTCACACATGTATTACGGTTTTCGGTTAATACAATTATAGCATGAACAATAGACAATTATCATGAACACGGAAATATAACAATAACCACTTTATTATTGCCTCTAGGGCATATTTCCAACAGGTGGACCGGTGCTTAGGTGCTGCTCTTACTTGATCAAACCTCCTACTTATGATTAACCCTCCCGCAAGCATCCGCAACTACGAGAAAAGTATTAAGAATAAATTCTAACCATAGCATTAAACTCTAGGATCCAATCGGTCCCTTACGGAGTAGTGCATAAACTGGGGTTTAAGTTTCTGTCACTCTCGCAACCCACCATCTATTTACTACTCCACAATGCATCCCCTTAGGCCCAAATATGGTGAAGTGTCATGTAGTCGACGTTCACATGACACCACTAAGGGAATCACAACATACATACTATGAAAATATCAAACACATATCAAATTCACATGATTACTTGCAACATGATTTATCCCGTGACCTTAAGAACGAAGGCAACTACTCACAAACAACAAACATGCTCATGATCAGAGGGGTATTAATATGCATAATGGATCTGAACATATAATCTTCCACCAAATAAACCATATAGTAATCAACTACAAGACATAATCAACACTACCAGTCACCCCCTACCAACAATCTATAGTTCCGGTAACAAGATTGAATATAAGAGATGAACTAGGGTTTGAGATGAGATGGTGCTGGTGAAGATGTTGATGGATATTTCCCTTCCCAAGATGGGGGAGTTGTTGGTGATGATGATGACGATGATTTCCCCCGACAGAATCGCTCTGCCGGTGGGCAAAAGTGCTCCTGCCCAAGTCCCGCCTCGAGGCGGCGGCGCTCCATCCTGAGAGTATTATTCTGATTTTTTGTAGGTCAAAACCACTTTTATACCATAAGATGGGCACCGAAGGTGGGTGGAGGAGGCCACAACCCACCAGGGTGCACCCGGGGGGCCTGGCATGCCCAGGTGGGTTGTACCCACCTGGTGGCCCCCCTCTGGTACTTATTGGCTCCAATATTTCTTATATATCCCATAAAAAATCTTCGTAAAGTTTTAGCCTATTTGGAGTTGTGCAGAATAGGTGGCCTGATGTAGCTTTTCCAGGTCTAGATTTCCAGCTGCTGGAATTCTCCCTCTTGGTGTGTTCCTTGTAAATTATGGGAGAAAAGGCATTATAATTACTCCAAAAAGCATTATTATGGATAAAAACATTATAAATAACAACAAGGAAACATGATGCAAAATGGACATATCAACTCCCCTAAGCTTAGACATCGCTTGTCCTCAAGCGAAAACCAAAATCAAAAAACATGTCCACATGCTTCGAGAGAGAGAGGTGTCGATAAAAATAAAATACGGACATAGAAGCATCATGTTGATTATTATAACAGCAACAAAATTAAACATAGGACTTTTATCATAGGACTTTGATCATATACTTCCCATGAATAAGTAATAGTTCATCACACAATCGAAGTATAAAGCAAAAACTCTATTAGATACCAACAAACTATGTTCTCAGTCAACTTTGCAACTACAATTCATCATCTCTTCAGGTAGAGTCACATGTCGGAGCCTTTAAAGCAAGTCCACATACTCAACCATCATATAGTCTTCTATGATTGCTAACACTCACCTTGTACCCATGAACAAAATGTTTCAACCAAACACATAGAAAGATAGGGGCTTATGATTTTGCCTCCCAACATACTCACCTCAAGGGTGATGTCAACATTAATAAATCATGCCATCTATATTCAACTGGACATATGTGCCTAGATCTTTCCTCACCACTTGATGCTTGCCAAAAAGAGAAAAATAAAAGGAATAAAGAGAAAAACTTTGAATCTTTGCATAAAAGTAAAAGATAGGCCCTTCGCAAAGGGAAGCAGAGGCTGCCATGCACTTATTTGTTTGTATGCTCAATCCCTTAGTGTAAGAGAACGTCATGTTGTATTGCCCCTTAAGATGACAACCTTTAGTATGCAGTTTGTCGCTTTTATTCTTTGTCATCCAAGTTCGTACAACGCTCAATTTTCTCTTACACTAAATGATCTCACACTTTTAGAAGCAAATTTTTATTGCCCTTTTGCACCGATGACAACTTACTTGAGGGATCTTGCTCAATCCCTAGGTAGGTATGGTGGACTCCTGAGAAAGATTTGGGTTTTTGGGTTTTTGGATGCACAAGTAGTATCTCTACTTAGTACAGAATTTTTTGCTAGCAAAGATATGGGGCAAGCATCACATGTTAAAGGATCTATGACAATATGACTTCTATGTGAATATAAACAAACATAAAGCATTAAGTTTCCTTCCTTGTCCAACTTCAACAATTTTGGCATATAATGTTTTGATGAGGGCTCACAATCACAAAAGATTTCTAAGATAGTATATCTATATGTGAATCTTCTCTTCCCTTATTAATCCTCTCATGAGTTGCATCATTGACTAATGCTATGTTTGTCAATCTCTAATAAATTTTTCTTACTTATGATTTTCCTTATGTGGTGCTATCACTTACCATAGGATTAGTATATAATCTTTTTCATTATCTCTATCCTTTCTTTATTTCTTTCTTTCTTGTTTCTTTTCTTTTCTTTATTTGCAACATGAGAGTAAAGAAAACAAAAACTCATACTAAACTTTATTATATAACTTGCACACAATTATAAGGATATATTACTAAGAAAATTTTTAAATAAGAAAGGATTGAACTAAACTTTATTTTATCTAAAGCAAAAGATTGAACTAAGATAAGTAAAAACAAAAAGATAGTGGGATGATACAATACCGGGGCATCTCCCCCAAGCTTGGCGAAAGCCTAGGGGAGTGCCCATACTCGATACTCAATTCTCTTTTGGTGGTGAAGAAGAGAATGGTGGTGGTGAAGGAGAGGTCTTGTCCTCGTATTTCCATGGCAGTGGCCCAACAGATCTGTCAGAAAACAGCAAGAAAAGAGAACAAAGGATTTCTTCGCAATATGGTGGTTAATAGGTTCGTAAGTTTATATAGTTTTTTAATCTTGCAGGGCAAGTACATGGAATAAAAACGGAATACGGGAGGTGTCCCAGGTGGGTGCCCTGGTGTATTGTGCCCATCGGGGGATGCTTCCTGGGAGTTTCTTTATTTCCAAAATTTT
Organism: Triticum aestivum; assembly: GCF_018294505.1. Classification (NCBI taxonomy): domain Eukaryota; kingdom Viridiplantae; phylum Streptophyta; class Magnoliopsida; order Poales; family Poaceae; genus Triticum; species Triticum aestivum. The sequence continues at coordinate 672,197,682 of NC_057800.1, read as the reverse complement.
AAAATATTCCAAGACTGAGAAAAAATATTTTTGCAGATTTTTTGAGTCCGTTTACTTACTGTATCACATACCTCCTTATTTTGACGATTCTGGAGTGTTCCAGAAGGACTCTTTTATGTGTTCTTCCAATGTCAAAGTTTGGATAATATTGCTTTCAACATTAATAGGCGTACCTGAGATATAATGCTTTATTCGTTGCCCGTTGACAACCTTCGGGTTAGTGCCTTCAAAACTGTTTATTTTAATTGCACCAGACAGATGTCTACTACACAACCTTCTTCTTGTAGACGTTGTTGGGCCTCCAAGTGCAGAGGTTTTATAGGACAGTAGCAAATTTCCCTCAAGTGGATGACCTAAGGTTTATCAATCCGTAGGAGGCGTAGGATGAAGATGGTCTCTCTCAAGCAACCCTGCAACCAAATAACAAAGAGTCTCTTGTGTCCCCAACACACCCAATACAATGGTAAATTGTATAGGTGCACTAGTTTGGCGAAGATATGGTGATACAAGTGGTATATGGATAGTAAATATGGGTATTTCTAATCTGAAATTATAAAAACAGCAAGGTAACGAATGATAAAAGTGAGCGTAGACGGTATTGCAATGCATTGAAACAAGGCCTAGGGTTCATACTTTCACTAGTGTAAGTTCCCTCAACAATAATATCATAATTAGATGACATAACTATCCCTCAACATGCAACAAAGAGTCACTCCAAAGTCACTAATAGCAGAGAACGAACGAAGAGATTATGGTAGGGTACGAAACCACCTCAAAGTTATTCTTTCCAATCAATCCGTTGGGCTATTCCTATAGGTATCACAAACAGCCCTAGAGTTCGTACTAGAATAAAACCTTAAGACACAAATCAACCAAAACCCTAATGTCACCTAGATACTCCAATGTCACCTCAAGTATCCGTGGGTATGATTATACGATATGCATCACACAATCTCATATTCATCTATTCAACCAACACAAAGGACCTCAAAGAGTGCCCCAAAGTTTCTACAGGAGAATCACGACGAAAACGTGTGCCAACCCCTATGCATAGGTTCATGGGAAGAACCCGCAAGTTGATCACCAAAACATACATCAAGTGAATCACGTGGTATCCCATTATCACCACAGATACACACGGCAAGACATACATCAAGTGTTCGCAAATCTTTAAAGACTCAATCCGATAAGATAACTTCAACGGAGAAACTCAATCCATTACAAGAGAGTAGAGGGGGAAGAAACATCATAGGATCCAAATATAATAGCAAAGCTCGCGATACATCAAGATCGTACCACCTCAAGAACACGAGAGAGAGAGAGAGATCAAACACATAGCTACTGGTACATACCCTCAGCCCCGAGGGAGAACTACTCCCTCCTTGTCATGGAGAGCACCGGGATGATGAAGATGGCCACCGGAGAGGGATTCCCCCTCCGGCAGGGTGCCGGAATGGGTCTAGATTGGTTTTCGGTGGCTACGGAGGCTTCTGGCGGCGGAACTCCCGATCTATTGTGCTCTCTGTTGGTTTTAGGGTATATGGAGATATATAGGCGGAAGAAGTACGTCAGGGGAGCCACGAGGGGCCCACGAGGGTGGAGGGCGCACCCCCTACCTCGTGGCCTCCTCGAAGCTTCCCTTACGTTCACTTCAAGTCTTCCGGGCTTCTTTCCTTCCAAAAATGAGTTCCGTGAAGTTTCAGGTCAATTGGACTCTGTTTGATTTTCCTTCTCTTCGAAACTCTAAAACAAGGTAAAAATAGAAACTGGCACTGGGCTCTGGGTTAATAGGTTATTCCCAAAGATGATATAAAAGTGTATAATAAAGCCCATAAACATCCAAAACAGTAAATAATATAGTATGGAGCAATCAAAAATTATAGATACGTTGGAGACGCATCACAAACCAGTAAACCTCCTCGATGACATATGGGCCTTCCCATTTGGAGAGGAGTTTTCCTGCAAAGAATCTGAAATGATAGTTGTACAAAAGAACATATTCTCCGACTTTAAACTCACGTTTTTGAATTCTTTTGTCATGCCATCTTAACTTTCTCTTTAAATAACTTTGCGTTCTCATATGCTTGGGTTCTCCATTCATCTAATGAGCTTATATCAAATAACCTCTTTTCACCAGCAAGTTTGAAATCATAATTGAGTTCTTTAACTGCCCAGTATGCTTTATGTTCTAACTCAATAGGCAAATGACAAGCCTTTCCATTAACCATTTTATAAGGAGACATACCCATATGATTTTTATATGCTGTCCTGTAAGCCCAAAGTGCATCATCTAATTTCTTAGACCAATTCTTCCTGGACCTATTAATAGTCTTTTGCAAGATTAACTTTATTTCTCTATTGCTAAGTTCAACTTGACCACTAGACTGAGGATGATAAGGTGATGCAATTCGATGGTTAACATCATACTTAGCAAGCATTTTACGGAAAGCACCATGAATAAAGTGTGAACCACCATCAGTCATTAAATATCTAGGGACTCCAAACCTTGGGAAAAATAACTTCCTTAAGCATTTTAATAGAGGTGTTGTGATCAACACTACTGGTTGGAATAGCTTCTACCCATTTAGTAACATAATCAACAACAACCAAAATATGTGTATATCCATTAGAGGAAGGAAAAGCTCCCATGTAATCAAATCCCCAAACATCAAAAGGTTCAACAACAAGTGAATAATTCATAGGCATTTCTTTACGCTTACCAATATTACCTATTGAAAGGATCGATATAGTTGACTAGAGGGGGGGGGGGTTGAATAGGCAACTAACAATTTTTAGCTTTTCTTTACCAATTTAAACTTTGCATCAAAGTAGGTTGTCTAGATATGCAACTAGGTGAGCAACCTATATGATGCAACAAGAATAAGTAAACATGCAAGAAAGGAATGTAACACAAGATAAGCTTGCACGAGTAAAGGGATGAGATAACCAAGAGTGGACTTGGTGAAGACGAGGATGTGTTACCGAAGTTCCTTCCTTTTGAGGGGAAGTACATCTCCGTTGGAGCGGTGTGGAGGCACAATGCTCCCCAAGAAGCCACTAGGGCCACCGTATTCTCCTCACGCCCTCACACAGTGCGAGATGTCGTGATTCCACTATTGATGCCCTTAAAGGCGGCAACCGGACCTTTACAAACAAGGTTGGGTCTCTCCCCACAACTTAATTGGAGGCTCCCAGCAAAACCCGAGAGCTTCACCACAATGGAATGTGGCTCTGAAGTGACCTCTTCCGTCTAGGGCGCCCAAGCATCCAAGAGTAACAAAATCCACACAAGAAAGTATGGGGGAATCAAATATACTTTGGTGGAAGTGTAGATCTAGGTCTCCTCCTTCAATCCCTAGCAAATCAACGAGTTTGAGTGGCTAGAGAGAGAGATCAGGCAAGTGAGCTTTAATGGCAGTAATGGAGGAGAGAGAGAGAGGCAAGAGGTAGGTGGGGGTAGGAAAAGCACCTCCTTAAACAGCCCCCCCACAGACCCAACCATTATGTGCAGAAATGCATAGGAGCGGTACATGTGCAATAGGCACTGGTACAGCCGGTGAATGCGGGAAACCCCTGCTAGGGCACCAGGGCGGTACTTCCGGTGGCGCACCCGATAGTACCGGTCTATCGGAATAAACTGGAACTACCGCACTACCACCGCTCAACTACCGGGCTACATACAGAAAGTAAACCCCTCAGGCCGGTAGTTGGAGCGGAGGTTGGGCCGGAACTACCGTTGGGCCAGCAGTCCCTGGGTGGTGGGGTCCGAGGCGGTACTACCGCCCTGAACACCGGTAGTGCCGGTTTTGTCGAAACAAACCGGAACTACCGTTCTACCACCGGTCTACCACCGTACCCGGTACAGAAGGGAGTTACCCCTGAGCGGTACTTGGAGCGGTGGTGAGACCGGAACTACCGGCCAGCGGTACTACCGCTCAAGGGAGCGATACTACCGCTGTCGTGGGATTGTCACGGCAGATGTCCTAGTATGAGGACTTAGTCGTGGAGCCATCGCAACGTAGTTAGCTTAAAGGGGTTAAAGCGGGACAAAGGACACAAGGAGTTTATACTAGTTCGGCCCCTTGCGGTGAAGGTAAAAGCCTAATCCAGTTGTGATGGGATTGCTAGGGTTTTGATGACCAGGGAGCGAATCCGCTTTGCCTGGCTTTCGAGTTGTTGTTTTCTGTCCTTGAACCGCCGCCGGGTCGTCCCTTTATATACACAGGTTGACGCCCGGCGGTTTACAAAATCCCGGCCGGCTCATAAACGTGTACGACTCGGTTTCTACCCTTTCCTATCTTACAACACAAGTTACAACACCATATGGCGGTTTATGTCTATGGGCCCTAATCCGCCTTTGGGTCCTGGGCCTTTAGATCTTACAATAAAGCGCCGTGCTCCTTGTCTTCATGGGCTTCAATATGGATAACTCCTTATGGGTATAACCCGGCCCCTCCTGGGTGGTTTATACTAAGTAGTTATATCCCCAACATTAGGCCCCAGATTGATTTGAACCTGTTCATGTCAATCTTCAACACTTTAGGAACATTTCTTCTTCAGCACCTTCGAATAAACCTTGTAATCCGCTATGACGTCATCTTCCAGGATTATAATAAACCTCCATGACATCACCCGTTCATTAAAAACCGTATATACCTTACTTTTATTAATGAGCCTCCGAAAATTGAGGCGACAACTCTGTCACATATCCATTTTTTGGGCTCCTTGATTCCCGCGCCTATCGCTTATCCCTTCGTCTTATAAATAGGGTCGGGGGTCCCTTTCCTTTTCTCCCCTTGCCTCTTCATCTTTCTTCTACCTCACGCCGCCTCAGTACTCGAGTGCTGCCGCCACCGTCGACCTTCACCTCTGCCCCAACCTTGGCCGCTGCATCACCCTGAATGTACCAGAGAATCGCGGCGCCTCTCAACTGTTCAACAGTTTTGGTAAGTTCTTCTTCCGTTCCTCTATAGATCCGTTTAGGGTTCGCACGCGTTCATGGATGCTTCGTATTTTTCTTCCCCTGTTCTTCATTAGAGCCTATATGATAGACTCCAAACCTGGTATACTCTTGTGCGGTAGCAATGATAGTCCTTCTTTTGCCATCAGATCATCTCTTTTGTGTATAAAAACCCAATCCGGAACTTCATGAACTGCTCAAGCACCAACCTTTAGGTCTAAATATTTTCCTTTTCCTGACATGTGGTAGATATGAAATTCTAATGTGAATCTGTGAAACTTGTTCTTCCTCACTTAGTCATTTTTCGGCTTCAGATCTATACTCACATTGTCCATGTAGGCGGTTTATCTTTTAGAAAATAACCTGACATATACCATTAGTCCCCTTGTAAACCGCCAATCGCTTTATCATTTATAATAGCATCAACCTCCAGTTTAACAATTTTGCATGCCTGAATACCTTTTGTCCCTTAACCTGCAACGCTTTATGCTTGTCAACCATGACTTTTAAACCAGCACAAACCTTCCTTCAGGTTGTCCAAAAAATGGCCAAGACTTTTTATGCTTGTAACTAGGTTCCATCCTGGATTACAGAATAAGATCTAAAAGGGTGTGTTATGACTGGCGCTTTACCAAAATAGAGTGAAATCACTAGTGAGCCCCCGGTCAAGAAAATCCTCCTAAGCCCAAGGATGGCGGGATAGTTCTGTTTGTTGATCATCTGAACCGTGGTTTTAGACCTCCCGGATCAAAGTTTTTTCGTGATGTGCTTGCTTGCTTCCAGATCCACCCTCAAGATATTGTACCTAACTCTGTGTCCAACATTTGTAATTTTCAAGTGTTTTGCAAGGCTTATCTGCAAGAAGAACCGACCATTGAACTGTTCAGGGACCTTTTCTATTTAAACCGCCGTACCGAATTTGTAGATGGGCCCAATACTGAACTTGGCGGGGTTTCAATCCAGAAGAGGAAAGATGTTAGTTTCCCTCATGCCAAGCATCATAGTCACCCCAAGGACTGGAATCAGACTTGGTTTTACTGCCGAGATACATCTCAAACTGATGAAAATCCTCTGCCGGGTTATCGTCCTCACTGGCTTACCAACACACATCTGTTTCCCCAACGACTTAGCGCCAAAGAACGATCCAAGTATGCTCCACAACTTTCAAAGCTTCGGGACTTTGTTGCAAATGGTTTAACATGCATTGATTTTGTTCGTTGTTGGATCTCCTGGAGTATTCTGCCTTTAAGCCGACGCCCTGGTTTAATGTGCGAGTACATAGGGGACTTAAAAGACCCTCAACGGCATGTGGACATTCAACTAACTGAAGCTGAAATTACTGAGGTTGTCAAGAAAATACTGAAAGAACCGGAGGCTATCTGCAGCAAGACAGGGCTAAGTCCCTTCTGCGCTTCCAATAAACCGCCAGCTGTAAGAATCATATAACTTTTTGTTTTAGCCTGATCCTTTTAAATATCCCCTCAAAATTTTATCAATCTTTGATAGGTGATGATCCGTTCTGGAAGAAAAAACCACAGGATAAACCGGCAAAGACACCTCCCCCCAAGACTAAGGTTACCAAAAAACCTGCCAAGAAGAAAACCACTGAATCCTCTGAACCAAACGTTGATGATGATCTGGATAATCCGGAATCAGAGGTAGAACTTGATTCTCTTGGTTCTTTTTTCATACACCTCATTGACAATGACTATTATCAGGATGACGCTGAAGCCAGCCAAGCTGATGATGTAGAGGTAATTATTGTTTCCTCCGGTTCAGATCCTCTGCCAACACAGAAAAACTGTCAAGCAATCCAGAAAGTAAGATTTTCTCACCCTCTATCTCACTTGGACCCAAACTTTCTTTTGAAGAAGCAGCAACACAAAGCTCGCCGCACAACCCAGCACAACGACCATGTAATTACTTCAGCTGGTTTACCGAACACTCCAACCTGGAAACGTCAATCAAAGGTCTCATATATTTCTGATACTCCTTATCCCAAGGCGGGTTATTTCAGGCAACCTCTTAATCCGTCTGATTCAAACTATCAAGGAACACCACATTCATCATCCGGCGAGTCAACGACCACATAACTTCCTCTTCTCAAGACTGTTCCTTGGTGAGCACTTTAAACTTAACTCTTGCCGCTTTATGCTTGTTTGTTATACTAACCTTTATGTCTTTTCCTTTCAGAGCCAAGGCCATGCCCAGCAAGAAGGCCAAATTGAATAAACCGGCTGATGATAACCCGATCACTGAACCGGAACAGATCCCAGAACAATTTGAGCCGAACGCTGACACTATACATGATGATCCACTACCAGAACATCATGAAACCTTTGTTGAACCGATGGAAGATGATCCCACCGGCCATGCTACTGACCCGCCAAGTCCGACCAAAGCTGCAGACAAACTGCCAAGCCCAGCCAAAGCGGCTGATGACCAATCGGACAATGTCATTGTCACTGGCGTTGGCCACACCACCCCTGGCAATCCTATCGCTTTATCAAAGCATAGTGCCAAGGAAGAATTTTCTGCTATGGATAAGGGCAAGTGGAAAACAGATTTATCCAGCTATGCCTACCTCAACGCCCAAGAGATTCATTCCAGCTTTTTAAATTGTCTGTATACAAGCCGCGATTATGAAGCTGGTTTAGTGGGCCTGATGAAGGAGCGATATGAGGTAAACACTGTTAAATCTTCATGATTGTTTCTCTTGTGTCCAATTTCTAATATCAACTCCAGCAGCCCCCAAGGGCCGGTTTATGATATCAACGTGAATCGGGACTTCGTAATACTTCAACTTTGCCTGCGTAGCCCCCAAGGGCCGGTTTATCGTTTCAGGATGAACCGGGACTTTAAAGTATGAATCTTGCAATTTTTGCTTGTGTAGCCCCCAGGGACTGGTTTATACCTTTAGGATGAATCGGTACCTTTCTATCATAAAGCTTCCGAAATTCTTGATAACCATCTTTGTAAATCGATTGAGGAAGAAAAAATCCAGAACTTTGACTTGAGCAAACATACATTAGCCCCCAAGTGCTAAGTGTATAACTTGTTATGTGCTTGGGACTAAAAATGTCAGTTGATAAAAGCCATATGCATTAGCCCCCAAGTGCCAAGTGTATAACCTGTTATGTGCTTGGGACTTCAAATATGCACTACTAACTCATTAAATGTCTCTTGCAGGCTGATCTGAGCCAGAAAGAATCTCAAATCACCGACCTTCAGGAAAATATTAAGTCCCAGCAAGCAAAAACTTCCAACGCTAAAGAAGAGCTGACTGGCGCCTTAACCGCCATGGAACAACTGGAGGAAAACTTTAAAAGCGAACGAGAAGGATGGGACACTGAGAAAGCAACTCTGCTAAAGCTGGCAGAGGACGCTGAAACAGCTCTTAAACTGGTAGCAGAAGAACTGACTGGCTTGAAGCGGCAAATCAATGCCATGACCACTGCTATGTTTGGTAAGTACCCTTATGATAAGCTTCAACATGTATTATCCCATAAACTGCCGGTTTATCGATATGTTCAATGATGCAGGATCTCGCATTACCCATCTAGGCTATGATATGCAGAAGAGTTGAAGGCTGCCTATGCTCTTATAGAGCAGTTATATACTGGCGCACAACAGATCATTTGTACAGCCACTCATAACAAACTGCCCCCAACCCTGATCAAGGAAACATTAGAAAAGTTGTCAATGCTGCCTGCCCGGTTGGACGAGTTAAAAAGATCAGCTGCAAGGGCAGGTGCTCTCACTGTGCTAATCCGGGCTAAAGCTTGGATACCAGATCTTGACTCGGCTGATATAGGACGCGGCTATCCGAGCATAAAGGAAGACGGGTCAGAGTTTGATAATGTTGATCTTCGAGCTTTGACAGAGGAAATGCGCCCATTAGCGAGCAAATTGGACGAAGAAATAGATCTCTCTCACTATCAGCCGGTTTATGATGCTGACAACAAACGACTTGCTGCGCCAACTCATGATGTGGAAAATCTTATCCCGCCAATCTGTAAGCATACCTATGCCCCTGATGTTGACCCCTCCACCCTTATAAGCGACGAAGCTATATTCAAGGCCCTAACTAGAATCGACTGGACAACCATTGACTTCCAGCCGCTGGGTGGAGAGGAGGAGGATGAACCGGCGTAGGAGGATCCGCAGCCGTCAAGTCAGCCCGACGAAGAATCATGATCCGGAGGCCGGTTTAGCCTTCTGGATACTGCAATCCTTGCTGAAAAGACAATTATCCTTTTGGGCATCAAAACGCCTTGTAATAGGCTAGTTTAAACACTTGGTCTGCTATGCCATCATGCATATTCACTTTGCATGATACTGTTAATCCGCCATGATTTATGTTATGTCTACTTATGATCTTTAACAGCTTTATTTGACCTGTTTCTGCATATAACAAGTTGAAAGTGTCCTGGCAGTTTATCGCCAGACGGGTCATAATGCCCAACATATAATCCGGGTTTATAACCAGGCTGTATTGAAGGACAATCAAATATGAAATATATCATACCTATGACATTGAATCACATCGTTGGCTCACCAACATCCTATAGTAAGGGTGATAACCCAAATCTTGAGTACTGATAACTCCTCCCTGTTTTGCCGGTTTATAGTAAAGCCGTACCGGGTTGTAATAAACACCAGATTAGTATAAAACGCCTCAAAAGAAACATCAGAAAGATTTCAGAAGAAAATATGCAAAAACTGCGAGGCTTTTCATGGGCTGCCAGGCCACTGAGTTAAACCATTTTACAAAGCCTTATAAGATGGACCTCACATCAACCAATCGTCATTTTAACTATGACAAGTTCAGGGTCTTTATAAGATTGACTTGTCAAACGTTCGACGGGTTTACCAGGATTACCTAGGCGGAGTGGCTTACTTAAAAAGGGAGGATAACCGGGGTTTTTAGGTGAATACACCTGGCTTCCAAGCCTGGCTTTTATAGCCTATTACAAGGATATAGAATCTTTGTTCTTGTAGAAGCAAAGAGCCCCCTAGTAATATTTTGAGCTGTGCTCAATGGGTGCCTATGTTTGAGTTGTGCTTTGCAACAGACCCTCTTTGGCTCCTTTTGACCTTGGGTGGCAAGCCCCCAAGTTTTTTTATGTGTGGCTTATGAGCCGGATCAATGGGTAATTAGAACTCTACTTTATAAACAGAAGCCCCCCATGTAATCGAATAATAGCAGAGGCCCCGCTTTAGCAGGGATGCCGGTTTATTATATTGATCATCATAATATATACATTGTCAATAATATGCACATAAGAGGAGCCTATGGCTCAGGTGTAGTAAGGCCGGAGATGAGCTATATTCCATGGCCGGTGGGTCTCCTCCTCCGATTTACGTGAGTCTTTGTGCTCTTGAACATCGATAAGGTAGTATGACCCGTTGTGCAGATTCTTGCTGACCACAAAAGGTCCTTCCCAAGGTGGGGATAACTTGTGCATATCAGTCTGATCCTGGATGAGCCAGAGCACCAGATCCGCTTCTTGAAACATTCTGGTTTTAACCCAACGACTATGATAACGACGCAGATCTTGCTGGTAAATCGCCGAACGCGCTGCTGCAATATCACGCTCCTCATCTAATAGGTCAAGTGCTTCCTGACATGCCTTCTCATTGTCAGCTTCAACATAAGCCGCCACATGGGGTGAGTCATGACGGATGTCACTAGGGAGAACTGCCTCTGCTCCGTAAACCATGAAAAAGGTGTATAACCCGTAGATCTGTTGGGCGTGGTATTGATGCTCCATAACATAGAAGGTAACTCCTCCACCCAACAACCCGGCGTCCGCTGTAAAGGAACCATAAGCCGGGGCCTGATGCCTCGCAAGATCTCTTGATTGGCTCTCTCCGCTTGACCATTAGATTGGGGGTGAGCCACTGATGACACATCAAGCCGGATGTGCTCATGTTGACAAAATTCTTCCATAGCACCCTTGGATAGATTAGTACCGTTATCAGTTATGTTGCTGTGTGGAAAACCAAACTGGAAAATCACCTTCTTGATGAATTGAACCGCCGTGGCTGCATCACACTTACTGACTGGCTCTGCCTCCACCCACTTAGTGAACTTATCAACCGCCACCAGAAGGTGGGTCTTCTTATCCTTGGATCTCTTAAAGGGCCCAACCATATCCAACCCCCAAGTTGCAAACAACCAAGTGATTGGAATCATCCTCAATTCTTGAGACGGAACATGAGCACGGCGTGAAAACTTCTGACAACCATCACACCTTTTTACCAAGTCCTCAGCATCGGCATGAGCCGTCAGCCAATAGAAGCCGTGATGAAAAGCCTTAGCTACCAAGGATTTTGAACCGGCGTGGTGACCACAATCTCCTTCGTGGATCTCACGCAAAATCTCATAGCCTTCTTCAGGAGATACACAACGCTGAAACGCCCCTGTTACACTGCAATGATGCAATTCTCCATTGACAATGGTCATTGACTTGGATCGCCGAATTATCTGCCTGGCCAAAGTTTCATCCTCCGGTAACTCGCCCCGGTTCATATACGCCAAATATGGGACCGTACAATCCGGGATAACATGAAGAGCTGCCACTAACTGAGCCTCCGGATCAGGAACAGCCAAATCCTCCTCTGTAGGTAGCTTGACTGACGGGTTATCCAAAACATCTAGAAAAACATTGGGTGGAACCGGTTTACGTTGGGAACCCAAACGGCTTAAAGCGTCCGTCGCTTCATTCTTTTGCCGGTCCACATGGTCAAGCTGATAACCTTTGAAGTGACCTGCAACAATATCTACTTCTCGATGATACGCTGCCATGAGTGGGTCCTTGGAATCCCAAGTATCCGACACTTGCTGAGCCACCAAGTCTGAGTCACCGAAACACTTAACCCGGCTTAAATTCATCTCCTTAGCCATTCAAAGGCCATGGAGTAAGGCCTCATATTCAGTTGCATTGTTAGTGCAAGGGAACATTAGACGGAGAACATAACAAAACTTATCACCTCGTGGGGAAGTTAACACGACTCCAGCCCCAGAGCCTTCCAATTGTCTGGATCCATAGAAATGAATAGTCCAATAAGTATGATCCGGTTTTTCTTCTGGCGCCTGTAACTCTATCCAGTCATTGATGAAATCCACAAGCGCTTGGGACTTCATTGTCGTACGAGGCACATATTTTAACCCGTGAGGTCCAAGCTCAATAGCCCACTTGGCAACTCGGTCAGTTGCCTCCCTGTTCTGGATTATATCTCCCAAAGGGGCAGAACTGACCACCGTGATGGGATGACCTTGAAAATACTGCTTGAGCTTCCGGCTTGCCATAAAAACTCCATACACCAGCTTCTGCCAATGTGGGTACCTCTGCTTAGACTCAATAAGTACCTCACTGATATAATAAACCGGCCGTTGAACCGGATACTCCTTCCCAGCTTCCTTGCGCTCCACCACAATGGCCACACTAATAGCCTGGGCATTAGCAGCCACATACAACAACATCAGCTCTTTATCTACCGGAGTAGCAAGGATAGGTGGCTCAGCTAACTATTTTTTCAAGTCCTCAAATGCCACATTAGTAGCATCACTCCATACAAAATTATCTGTCTTTTTCATCATCTGATATAGAGGGATAACCTTCTCTCCTAATCGGCTGATAAACCGGCTCAATGCTGCAATACGACCTGCCAGACGTTGAACATCGTTAATACACGCCGGTTTAGCCAGAGACATAATAGCTTTGATCTTTTCCGGATTAGCTTCAATGCCCCTGTTAGACATTAGAAAACCCAAGAGCTTGCCTGCCGGAACACCAAAAACACACTTGGCCGGATTAAGCATCATCTTATAGACCCAGAGATTATCAAAAGTTTCCTTCAAGTCAGCTATCAACATCTGCTCCTTTCTGGATTTCACCACAATACCATCCACATAAGCATGAACATTGCGCCCAATCTGATTATGAGGACAATTCCGCACGCAACGCTGGTAAGTTGCATGGGCGCTCTTGAGCCCAAAAGGCATAGAGACATAGCAGAAGGCTCCAAAGGGAGTTATAAAAGCTGTCTTTTCCTGGTCCTTAACTGCCATTTTGATCTGATGATAACCAGAATAAGCATCCAGAAAGCTCAAACACTCATAGCCCGCCATAGCATCAATGATTTGATCAATACGAGGGAGAGCAAAAGGATCAGCTAGATAAGCCTTGTTCAAATCTGTGTAGTCCACACACATCCGCCAAGTGCTATTCTTCTTAAGCACTAGCACCGGGTTAGCTAACCACTCAGGGTGAAAAACCTCCACAATAAACCTTGCTGCCAAGAGCCGGGCTACCTCCTCACCAATAGCCTTACGCCTTTCTTCATTGAAGCGGCGGAGAAACTGCCTGACCGGTTTAAACTTAGGATCAATATTAAGAGTGTGCTCAGCGAGTTCCCTCGGTACACCTGGCATGTCAGAAGGTTTCCATGCAAAGATGTCCTGGTTCTCATGGATGAAATCGATGAGCGTGTCTTCCTATTTCGGATCCAGATTAGCACTGATGCTAAACTGCTTGGATGAATCGCCAGGAACAAAATCAACTAACTTGGTTTCATCAGCCGATTTAAACTTCAATGCTGGATCATGCTCTGTAGTTGGTTTTTTCAAAGAAGTCATATCCGTCGGATCAACATTGTCTTTATAGAATTTCAACTCCTCTGTTGCACAACCAACTCAGCATAGGCCGCATCACCCTCTTCACATTCCAAAGCGACCTTACGGCTGCCATGTACCATGATGGTCCCCTTATGACCCGACATTTTGAGCTGCAGATACACATAACAGGGCCTTGCCATGAACTTAGCATAAGCCGGCCGTCCAAACAGGGCATGATAAGGGCTCTTGATTTTCACCACTTCAAAAGTCAATGTCTCTGATCTTGAGTCATGATCATCTCCAAAAGCAACCTCTAGAGCTATCTTACCAACTGGGTACGCCAATTTACCAGGCACCACACCATGGAAAATAGTGTTCGACGGTTTAAGATTTTTATCTGTCAGCCCCATGCGACGGAAGGTTTCATAATAAAGGATATTGATACTGCTCCCTCCATCCATGAGCACCTTGGTGAACTTATACCCCCCAACCTGAGGTGCCACCACCATTGCCAGATGACCCGGGTTATCAACCTAGGGTGGATGATCCTCTCGACTCCACAAAATGGGTTGTTCAGACCAGCGCAGATAACGGGGCACTGTCGGTTCAACGGAGTTTACTGCCCTTTTATGAAGCTTCTGATCGCGCCTGCATAAGCTAGTGGTGAAGACATGATACTGCCCACTATTCAACTGCTTCGGATTGCTCTGGTAACCCGATTGCTGCTGCTGCTGACTCCCCTGATGATTATAACCACCCTGGTTGCCCTGACTGCCTTGATTGCCATGTCCGCTTTGGTTGCCTTGAAATCCCGAACCAGAACTGCCTCCACCATAACCCGGCCCATGAGAACCGCCTCCTGAACCGCCGGGCGGCCCATGATTGTATTGGAAAAGATCCGAGTTTTTGAACTCCCGCATAATAAAGCAATCCTTCCAAAGGTGCGTGGCTGGTCTCTCTCGCGTCCCGTGCCTTGGACAAGGCTGGTTTAACAGGCGCTCAAGATTGACACTTGATCCTCCACTCCGCGGGGGAGGTTTACCCTTACGACGCTGATTATTATTCTGCGTGTTGGTGTTAGCCACAAAATCCAAACTGTTATCTGCTTTGCGTTTACCATTGTTTCCATGACCCGCCGGGTTATGCTGCTGCCCCTTGTTACTGCCACTCTTATTTCCCTTCCCTGACTTTTCATCATCAGACTCAGGGTCCTTGGTACTATCAGAGTCAACATACTTAACCAGAGCTGCCATAAGTGTTCCCATGTCATTGTAGTGACGCTTGAGCCGTCCCAATTTCAGCTTCAAAGGCATGAACCGGCAATTGCCCTCCAATGTTAAGACTGCTGTATCGGCATTAATGCGGTCCGATGAATGCAAGATTTCCGAAACCCGGCGCACCCAATGGGTTGTTGATTCACCTTCTTCTTAGACACAGGTGGCTAGGTCCACAATTGCCATGGGCTGCTTGCATGTGTCCTTGAAATTCTGGATAAACCGGGCCTTTAACGCAACCCATGACCCAACGGAGTTAGCTGGCAAACTTTTAAGCCAAGTGCGAGTTGTTCCTTCCAACATCATGGTGAAGTACTTAGCACAGGCCGCATCATCCACATCCAGCATCTCCATTGCCATCTCATAGCTTTCGATCCATGACTCGGGGGGTAAATCAGAAGTATAATTGGGCACTTTGCGGGGACCTTTGAAATCCTTGGGCAGCCGTACATTACGTAGAGACGGGGTGAGACACGGCACCCCCAAAGAGCTGGAGGTAACTCCTGGCTCCACCGAAGTTGTTGGATGAACCGGGGTAAGCTGACGGGCCACGTATTGCGCTGCTAACTCGGCTTCTCGACGTGCTCTGCCCTGATCCACCAAATCCTGAGCATTAGTACCACCACCTGCCGGATTATGCCCTCGAGGCGGGTTATGATCCCGTGCACTACTTGACATGACCGGTTCATCAAGGTGCCCACTATAACTCTGGCTTGGGCGCGGGGGGGGGGGGGGGGGGGGGTGGAATGAATCCTCTCGTGGCTGTATGAATACGCCTGCTACTGAATCAAAGCCGTTTGAAGGAGCTCCCTAGCTGTCGCATCTCAACCGCTACAAGGGACTCGCCTTCGACTGGGAGGGCTGCCAATCGTGAAGCGGCAGCGACTATGTTATCCAGGGGGTTGGAGTAATGACCCGAAGGCGTTGACACGTGCTGCGGCGGGATATTCGAACGAGGTGGATCCATTGTGCGCGGTTGAACCGGTGCTCCTGTTCCAGGTGCTTCTACCCGGTTTACCACTGGCTGGTTACTGGTTCCTGCTCCTGGCGTGTTAAAGAGATTCCTTGGCTCATAAACCGGAGGCAGGTGGGACCGGTACCTTCTCCTCATTACATCATTTGATGCGTTTTGATCCAACATAAGCCGATAAGCCTGTGCATCCAACTCGGCCCGCTCCGTAGCCATTCTGGTGTTCTCGGCTGCTAGGTCTGCCTTGGCTTGAGCTATTTGATCCTTTACCTTCGTGACTTCCGCGTTATGCTGATCCTGATTCGCTGGGTTAACTTCAGCCATCAGCAGTGTCGCCAAAGTGTCGAATAAATCTGACAAAACCTAAGCCGGCGGTTGTGCAGGGCCTCCTGCCCCAGCTGTTGTCGCTGCTGCCGAACCAGAGATCATTGCTGTTGCGGTTGAAGAATGCTGCGCTGACTGTGTACCGGCCATGAAGACCGCAACTCTGCTCGGCGGATCAAAGGGGTCCGGAATACTGTTGCCATCGGAACAGCCCCCAAACCGGCCATCTTGCAGTCGGTACAATGACTTGGTCTCTCCGGTAGATGACTCCTCATCAGAGTAAGCGACGGTTTCACCACCATATACC
This sequence comes from Triticum aestivum, assembly GCF_018294505.1. Lineage (NCBI taxonomy): Eukaryota > Viridiplantae > Streptophyta > Magnoliopsida > Poales > Poaceae > Triticum > Triticum aestivum. The sequence continues at coordinate 672,181,224 of NC_057800.1, read as the reverse complement.
GATCTATCCTCCGATTCCACTCCGTGGATGACTCCCACGAAGGCACGCTTCATGGCAGGCTGAACCCAGGCGGATCTCGCACGCTGAGCCGTTTCGACGATGTCGGTGCAGATGTCCGGCTCAGGGCCTGGTTCGCCAATCTTGCCAATGAAAACGTGAATACCGCTGAAGGGGACCCGATATCCATACTCAACTGAACCGGCCTCGGGGCCCCATCCTGCATCGTCGACGTAGAGCTTGCCGCGACGACTCTTGGTCATCCGGCCCACAACGTATCCCTTGATCCCTTCAAAGCTGCCCTCTAAGAACTTGAAACCATCGTGCGATAGCCCCACGGTGGGCGCCAACTATCGTGGTATTGTCACGGCAGATGTCCTAGTGTGAGGACTTAGTCGTGGAGCCATCACAACGTAGTTAGCTTAAAGGGGTTAAAGCGGGACAAAGGACGCAAGGAGTTTATACTGGTTCAGCCCCTTGCGGTGAAGGTAAAAGCCTAATCCAGTTGTGACGGGATTGCGAGGGTTTCGATGACCAGGGAGCGAATCCGCTTTGCCCGGCTCTTGAGTTGTTGTTTTCTGTCCTTCAACCGCCGCCGGGTCATCCCTTTATATACACAGGTTGACGCCCGGCGGTTTATAGAATCCCGTCCGGCTCATAAACGTGTCCGGCTCGGTTTCTACCCTTTCCTATCTTACAACACAAGTTACAACACCATATGGCGGTTTATGTCTACGGGCCCTAATCCGCCTTTGGGTCCTGGGCCTTTAGATCTATACAATAAAGCGCCATGCTCCTTGTCTTCATGGGCTTCAATATGGAAAACTTCTTATGGGTATAACCCAGCCCCTCCTGGGCGGTTTATACTCAGTAGTTATATCCCCAATAACTGCCATGGGCAGAACAACACAGGACAGAGGACAGGGGCCTCTCTCTCCTCGAACAGAGGGTATATGGTGGGTGCAGATAATGTGTACGTGAAGTGATTCACCCAATACCTTCCGATGTGGATTCCCTCTTGATAGTACGGAAATCCTACGACCAAAGGAATAAGAACGTCAGAAACTCCGTCTTCGATCTTTTCCTTTTTGGTGGATGATGACAACCACACGAGAAGCCCAGGAGTCCTAGAAAATAAAGAAGGGGCTCCCCCTGAGTGTGAGCACTATTTAGAGTTTGCTTTTGGAATGCAAAGTGTGCACACTAGGATCAATGCTCCCCCTGAATTTTATAGACCAACCGGAGATATCAAGATAAACACAACAAAACTTAAAGCAGTAGAGACAAGGATAAGGGCACCAACAACATATAAACTCTACTCATATATGAGTGCATAGATAAATAGATACGGGACGGATGTCTTACACCATGCACGAGATCATAACACAGGATAAGTCCACAAGATGCTAGAAAGAGCAACACACAAGACCAACTGCAAATAAACCACCCATGCAACTCCCGCGACCTAATGGAGCTCTCTCCCCCTTTGGCATCAAGACACCAAAAAGGAAAAGAACGAAGCTAAAGCCCCGGGGCTCAGTAGGTCTCCTCGCCAGTTGCCACAAAGCTGTCAGAAGCATCATCATCAACATCATCGTCAGGATCCTCAGCCTCCTCAGACCTTGCAGTAGCCGCCTCAGGAACACAGACAGAGGAGGTTGATACGTCTCCAACGTATCTATAATTTTTGATTGCTCCATGCTATATTATCTACTGTTTGGACATTATTGGGCTTTATTATCCACTTCCATATTATTTTTGGGACTAACCTATTAACTGGAGGCCCAGCCTAGAATTGCTGATTTTTTTGCCTGTTTTAGGGTTTCGAAGAAAAGGAATATCAAACGGAGTCCAAACGGAATGAAACCTTCGGGAACGTGATTTTCTCACCGAATACAACTTAGGAGACTTGGACCCCATGTCAAGACACGTAACATGAGGCCACGAGGTAGGGGGGCGCGCCTACCCCCCCCCAGGCACGTCCTCCACCCTCGTGGGCCCCCTGTTGCTCCACCGACGTACTTCTTCCTCCTATATATACCCACGTACCCCAAACGATCAGATACGGAGCCAAAACCCTAATTCCACCGCCGCAACTTTCTGTATCCACGAGATCCCATCTTGGGGCCTGTTCCGGAGCTCCGCCGGAGGGGGCATCGATCATGGAGGGCTTCTACATCAACACCATAGCCTCTCCGATGAAGTGTGAGTAGTTTACATCAGACCTACGGGTCCATAGTTAGTAGCTAGATGGCTACTTCTCTCTTTTTGGATCTCAACACAATGTTCTCCCCCTCTCTTGTGGAGATCTATTCGATGTAATCTTCTTTTTGCGGTGTGTTTGTTGAGACCGATGAATTGTGGGTTTATGATCAAGTCTATCTATGAATAATATTTGAATATTCTCTGAATTCTTTTATGTATGATTGGTTATCTTTGCAAGTCTCTTCGAATTATCAATTTGGTTTGGCCTACTAGATTAATCTTTCTTGCAATGGTAGAAGTGCTTAGCTTTGGGTTCAATCTTGCGGTGTCCTTTCCCGGTGACAGTAAGGGCAGCAAGGCACGTATTGTATTGTTGCCATCGAGGATAACAAGATGGGGTTTTCTTCATATTGCATGAGTCTATCCCTCTACATCATGCCATCTTGCTTAAGGCGTTACTCTATTTTTAACTTAATACTCTAGATGCATGCTGGATAGCGGTCGATGAGTGGAGTAATATTAGTAGATGCAGGCAGGAGTCGGTCTACTTGTCTCGGACGTGATGCCTATATACATGATCATACCTAGATATTCTCATAACTATGCTCAATTCTGTCAATTGCTCAACAGTAATTTGTTCACCCATCGTAGAATACTTATGCTCTTGAGAGAAGCCACTAGTGAAACCTATGGCCCCCGGGTCTATCTTTATCATATCGATCTCCTACTACTTAGTTATTTACTTTGCCTTTATTTTACTTTGCATCTTTATCATAAAAATACCAAAAAAATTATCTTATCATATCTATCAGATCTCACTCTCGTAACTGGCCCTATAGGGATTGACAACCCCTATTTGCGTTGGTTGCGAGGATTTATTTGTTTTGTGCAGGTGCGAGGGACTCGCGCATAGCCTCCTACTGGATTGATACCTTGGTTCTCAAAAACTGAGGGAAATACTTACGCTACTTTGCTGCATCATCCCTTCCTCTTCGGGGAAAACCAACGCAGTGCTAAAAGAGGTAACAAAGGTAGAAGGCGCTTCATCAGACCACTGACAGTTCTCCAAGCACCATGTATCCTCAGGAGTGATGGTCTTGTCGGAGCCACTCTTCACATCTGGCACGCTGAGGTGCCTCATCAACTGAATCTGCCTGCGACGTGCCATCTTCTCAGCAACATGGGCCTTGTAGAGCTTCTTCTGAATGTGAGTCTGCAGGCAAAAGGTCTTCTTGATCTGGGAAGTCAGCTTCTCAACCCACGAGGGCTGGGCCACAGGCTCTAGATCAAAGTCCTCATCGTTCGAGGTAGCAAACATATCCTCCTGATGGCCTGAAGCAAAGCGAGGAGTCTTATGCTTCTTCTCCCTTAGCTCCTTAACCTCATGCTCCGTGAGGTTGGCACGGGTGGTGAGAGGCACTCCTAGCCTACGGACTGCCCAAACGGTGTTCAGAAACTGCATCACAAAAGGAGCATAGATCGGTACCTTGCGGTACAACACCATATTGTACATCTCCTCCCACAACCACTTGGAGACATCGAACATGGCACCGGATCCCCTCCTGGTCTTCATGGACACAAGAAAATCCACCAGATAACCATAGATATCATCTTGATTCCCAACCTTGGGAAGCAGCACACAGCGGAACACATGATGTAGAATGTCATAGACTGGCAAAAGATCATTGGACTTGCCCACAATACCATGTCCAGGGATGTATAGAGGGGCAAGCTTCACCTTGTCCATGGGGTGAGCTCGGTCGTGAGGACGGATGCCACCTTGACCCTCCACCTCGGTATCCTCATAGCCAAGAGCATTGCAAAAAGCACTCCACGGACATGAAAGAACTCATCACGGCACATAAAGGAGGGGTGGCACTTCTCATCAGAGCCGAAGTGTACTGTAGCATAGAACTGATGGATGAGCTGCACATCGTAGTCACAATTCACGGTCATGAGCTTGACCAAATCAAACTCCTCACAGATCTTCAGAGCTTCTCCAAAGTAATCAAGGTTGTTCCTCCAATGATCGATATCAATGGACCGCATCCGGGTGAACTTGTTCTTGTGATGCTCGAAAATTTCTGACACAATCCTCATCTAAAACTCATTTCGGAACTGAGGGTTGTTCCAACAAGGATTCAGTGCAACAGTGTAGGGATCCTGGAAACGAAACCTTTGCTAGTCCGACATCTTCCATTTGAGCATTGGCACCGCAACACGTTGCTTGGCAGTAGCAGACTTCTCCCGACGAGTGGCCTTGGTAGGAATCACCACCTCATGAGAGTCCTCATTGTCATATGAAGGTTTGCCCCTACGGGCCCTCTTCTTGGTGTTTTGAGGCTTCCGGGCAGCACGAGAACTAGAGCCACCTGCAGACACACACATAGAGCACACATAAACCCCAGCAAAGATGAGAGAAATGTACACAAGATTAGAGGAATATGTCTCATGTATGTGAGTAGAAGAAAAAACAGTGCATGTAGGTTCAGAGGAGCCGGTTGTTCCGGTTGTGCCACCGGTAGAACCGCTCGAGCGGTAGTACCACTCGCAAGGAGCGGCAGTACCGCTGAGAGCGGATCTGCCGCGTGGAAGAACGGGAACCGCCCTATCTCGAATCTAGATGCAATATTCCTAATTCTACTAACGCACAGGAAACAGAAGGAGGCTATATGGATCTCTCCCACCAAACAATTGGCCAAAAATGTGGGAGTACAAGCAATGCCCTAGAGAGAGGTTTCAACAAGAGGAACCCTAAGAAAGAGAAGAAACAAGGCATTGCCGGTATCCATGGGAGTAGATTGAAGAGGAGACGACCTCCGTGGATCCGATGAGGGGCCGACCGATCCGAAGAGCCTAAGGGCGCCCCGGGGCAATGGACGGAGCAACCGATGACTAGGGATTAGAGAAGGGACGAGCGTGAAGGGAAAAAAGAAAACCCCTTCAGCCTGCGCCCCTTATATAAGCCCCAGATGTCAGCCGGTAGTACCGCTCTGAGGAGCGGTAGTACCGGTCCTGTAACTACCCGGTGTTTGAGAGCGGTACTTCCGCTCCAGAAGCAGCGGTAGTACCGCTTCCAAATACCGGTAGTACCGGCCAGAGACACAGGTGTAGGCAGTTGCGGTAGAATCGCTCATGCGAGACTGGAGGTACCGCTGGGACTATACAACATAGTGGAAGACCGGAAGAACCATTCTGACCACCAGTTGTACCGCCAAGTTGCATCAGCCCAAGCACAAAAAGGAGATCAAACTTGTGTACATTTGGAAAAGATGGCTTGGGATGAGAAGGCTTAGGATGGAGGCAAGTCACTGTAATATGATGATGAAGACTCTTAAGAGTGCACAAAGCAAACAAGAAAAACCACTCTTTAGAGAATTCAAACATCTAGGAGAACCAAAGGAGCCAGGTAAAAAGGAAACACACAACAAGGAGAAACACCTAAGCACAAGGGCGGTGGCCGGAGCCACCTATGTTTGAGTTAAATGTTATGGCGCCATGAAGAATTATCCTTGGGCCCATGACCAAAACTCGTCTTTGAAGCACAAATAACATCAACAATGGCTAATATGAAAGAATTGGTCAATTTATGCATAATGGGGGAGGAACAGTTCATTGAGAGAACAATACTCCCCCTATGTCCATGCCTACAGCTAGAACACGACATCATGAAGAGTATGGTGCGGTGTGCGAGGTTCAAGCCACATTGCTCGAATCAATGATATTTAGCTCATGCCTTAACTCGCAAAATCTTGCTTCATCCAAGGGCTTCGTGAAGATATCTGCAAGGTTATCATGAGTATTGACATAGTTGAGCTTGATCTCCCCTCGCCTAATATGATCCCGGATAAAAGTGGTACCGAATCTCAATGTGCTTCATCTTGAAATGTTGCACCGGGTTGAGAGAAATCTTGATGGCACTTTCATTGTCACACCACAGAGGCACTTTGTCACAAATGACATCGTAATCCTTCAAAGTTTGCCTCATCCAAAGAAGTTGTGCACAACAACTGCCGGCATCCACATACTCCGCTTCGGTGGACGAGAGAGACACACAACTTTGCTTCTTAGAAAACCAACTCACCAGAGAGCAACCAAGGAATTGACACCCTCCGGAACTTGACTTCCTATCCACTTTGTCTCCCGCCCAATCGGAGTCCAAAAATCCTACAAGATTGAAGCTTGCTCCTCTTGGGTACCATAAGCCAAAGTTTGGGGTATGAGCCAAATATCGAAAGATTCGCTTGACCACCACAAAGTGGCTTTCCTTAGGTGCGGCTTGAAAGCATGCACAGATTCCCACACTCAACATGATATCTGGTCTAGATGCACAAAGATAAAGCAAGAGCCAATCATGGAGCGATATACCTTTTGATCCACTGCTTTACCATTGGGATCTATGTCAAGTTGGCATTTGATGGGCATTGGAGCGGAAGCCGGCTTGACTTCACTTAGCTTGAATCTCTTGAGCATGTCTTGGGTGTATTTGGCTTGGTTGATGAAGGTTCCTTCTCTTCGTTGCTTGATTTCGAACCCGAGAAAGAACTTCAACTCTCCCATCATGGACATCTTGAACTTCGAGGTCATGAGAGCGGCAAATTACTCATTGAAAGATTTGTTAGGAGAACCAAAGATAATGTCATCAACATATAGTTGGCACACAAACAACTCCCCTTTGACCTTCTTAGTAAAAAGAGTGGGGTCGATTTTCCCAATTTCAAACCCACGAACTTGCAACAACTCGGTAAGGTGGTCATACCACGCACATGGGGCTTGTTTAAGGCCATAGAGTGCCTTATCGAGTTGGTACACATGATCGGGGAAATAGGGATCCTCGAACCCGGGGGGTTGTTTGACATACACCAACTCATTAATAGGACCATTAAGAAAAGCACTCTTCACATCCATTTGTTGCAACTTGAAGTTATGATGAGAAGCATAAGTAATCAACAAATGAATAGATTCAAGGCGAGCAACGTGAGCAAAGGTTTCACCGTAGTCGATACCCTCGACTTGGGAGTAGCCTTGAGCTACCAAGCGAGCCTTGTTGCGGACAATAATTCCATGAGCATCTTGCTTGTTCTTGAATATCCACTTGGTTCCAATGACATTATGGTTCCCCGTTGGCCTTGGCACCAATCTCCACACCTTGTTGTGCTCAAAGTTGTTGAGTTCTTCATGCATGGCATTAAGCCAATCCGGATCTTCAAGCGCCTCATAGACCTTTTCGGGTTCAACACAAGAGACAAACACGTGATGTTCACAATAGTTTGCCAATTGTCTATGAGTGCTTACCCCCTTTCATATGCTTGGGAGCCGTTATTCTCATCAAACTCCACGTTACACGTCTCCTCAATAAGTCCCGTGGACTTATTGAGGACACGGTAAGCATGAGAGTTTGTATCATAACCAACAAATATGCCCTCATGAGCTCTAGCCTCAAATTTAGACAAATGAACACCTTTCTTGAGAATGAAACACTTACACCTGAACATCCGGAAGTACTTGAGGTTGGGCTTGTTACCGGTGAGTATCTCATATGGAGTCTTGTTCAAGCCTTTGCGGGGGTAGAGGCAATTGGATGCATGACACGCGGTGTTGATGGCTTCGGCCCAAAAGTTATATGGAGACTTGAACTCCGCCATCATGGTTCTTGCCGCATCCATCAACGTCCGGTTCTTCCTCTCCACTACACCATTTTGTTGAGGGTGTAAGGTGCGGAATATTTATGTTTGATCCCCTCATCACTAAGAAACTCATCCAAGGTGTAGTTCTTGAACTTGGTGCCGTTGTCACTTCTTATTGTCAAGATCTTTGCATTGTGTTGACGTTGAGCTTCATTTGCAAAGTCAAGTACACCCAAGTGTATCTTGAATAGTCATCCATAATCACCAAGCAATACTTTCTACCCCCAAGACTATCAAAGGATGGAGGCCCAAAGAGATCCAAGTGAAGGAGCTCCAAAGGCCTCTTTGAGTAAATGATAGTCGTGGGAGGGTGAGCCTTCTTATGTAGCTTTCCTTCAATGCAGGCACTGCAAGCACAATCTTTCGCAAAACTAACATTTGTTAGTCCACGGACATGGTCCCCCTTGAGAAGACTTTGCAAAGATCTCATATTGACATGGGCTAAACGGCGATGCCAAAGCCATCCTACATCAACTTTAGCCATTAGGCATGTCGCGGTCTTAGTGGGTCACTCCAAAAAGTTAATCACATAGAGACCGTTCTCGACATGCCCAACAAAGGCTACTTTAAGAGTCGTGCTCCACAAGAGGGCCACGATATCAATATCAAAGAAAGTGGCAAAGCCCATGATTGCAACTTGACGAACGGAAAGTAAATTGTATGCAAGGGACTCAACAAGCATGACCTTCTCGATCGTGAGATCATGAGAAATGACAACCTTGCCAAGCCCCAATACCTTAGAGGACGAGGCATCACCCCACTCGACATTGGTGGGCATAGATGGAATCTTTTGCACGTCCACCACCAAGTCCTTACTTCTGGTCATATGATTAGTGGCTCCACTATCGAGCAACCGTGATTCCCCACCGGAAGCAAACACCTACAAGAGATTAATGCTTGGTTTTAGGTACCCATTTTGTAGTGGGTCCTTTGATGTTAGTGAAAAGGGTCTTAGGAACCCAAATAGACCATTCAATGTACTCATAAGGAGAACCATCAAATTTAGCATAAACATGCCCATCACTAGCACGACATAACACATAGGAAGGGTTAAAGCCGCCGGCTGATGTCTACTACACAACCTTCTTCTTGTAGACGTTGTTGGGCCTCCAAGTGCAGAGGTTTGTAGGACAGTAGCAAATTTCCCTCAAGTGGATGACCTAAGGTTTATCAATCCATGGGAGGCGTAGGTTGAAGATGGTCTTTCTCAAACAACCCTGCAACCAAATAACAAAGAGTCTCTTGTGTCCCCAAGACACCCAATACAATGGTAAATTGTATAGGTGCACTAGTTCGGCGAAGAGATGGTGATACAAGTGCAATATGGATGGTAGATATAGGTTTTGTAATCTGAAAATATAAAAACAGCAAGGTAACAAGTAATAAAAGTGAGCACAAACGGCATTGCAATGCGTTGAAACAAGGCCTAGGGTTCATACTTTCACTAGTGCAAGTTCTCTCAACAATAATAACATAATTGGATCATATAACTATCCCTCAACATGCAACAAAGAGTCACTCCAAAGTTACTAATAGAGGAGAACAAACGAAGAGATTATGGTAGGGTACGAAACCACCTCAAAATTATCCTTTCTGATCGATCTATTAAAGAGTCCGTAGTAAAATAACATGAAGCTATTCTTTCCGTTCAATCTATCATAGAGTTCGTACTAGAATAAGACCTTAAGGTGACATTGGAGTATCTAGGTGACATTAGGGTTTTGGTTGATTTGTGTCTTGGATGATGAAGAGAGCATTCTCATTAAATTGATGATCCGTGGCTTCTCTTGGGGTGAAGTTGCTTGGGTCATGCGGATAGAAACCTTGCTCAATAATTCTCTAAAGATTAGTATTAACATGATTTAAATGACATTTGAAGCGATAGACCCAAGCGTCAAAATCCTCATTTTTGACAATCTTAGGAGGAGAACCGACATGATTTAAATGAGTGGAGGGAATCGGTCCTCCGTAGGTAAGTGGAGGTTCCACATGGGCAAAGATGCCATTTCCACTTTTACCACTAGACAAAGGAACTTTATCACTAGAAGCTTCCCCCTTGTCGGAGTTAGCAACCGTCACCTTGTTAGTGGGATCAACCACTTCCAATGGTGCGGTGGAAAATTTAAGACCATCAAGAAAATCCTTAAGCACGCCTTTGACCTCGGCCGTCATGGAGGTTTTAAATGTGTCCAAGGCCACATTGAGCTCCTCATGTGATACTGAGGTTCCCCCATCGGCTGTAGATGAGGACGAAATCACACCGGGGTGCTCTTCCTCATCGTCTACGGTGTCAACCATACTCTTTGGATGACAAAGTCCTTAATAAAGAGATGAGGCTCTAATACCAATTGAAAGGATTGATATAGTTGACTAGAGGGGGGGGGGGGTGAATAGGCAACTAACAATTTTTAGCTTTTCTTTACCAATTTAAACTTTGCATCAAAGTAGGTTGTCTAGATATGCAACTGGGTGAGCAACCTATATGATGCAACAACAATTAGTAAACAAGCAAGCAAGGAATGTAACACAAGATAAGCTTGCACGAGTAAAGGGATGAGATAACCAAGAGTGGAGTCGGTGAAGACGAAGATGTGTTACCAAAGTTCCTTCCTTTTGAGGGGAAGTACGTCTCCGTTGGAGCGGTGTGGAGGCACAATGCTCCCCAAGAAGCCACTAGGGCCACCGTATTCTCCTCACACCCTCACACAATGCGAGATGCCGTGATTCCACTATTGATGCCCTTAAAGGCGGCAACCGGACCTTTACAAACAAGGTTGGGGCTCTCTCCACAACTTAATTGGAGGCTCCCAATGAAACCCCGGAGCTTCACCACAATGGAATGTGGCTCCGAAGTGACCTCTTCCGTCTAGGGCGCCCAAGCACCCAATAGTAACAAAATCCACACAAGAAAGTATGTGGGAATCAAATATCCTTTGGTGGAAGTGTAGATCTAGGTCTCCTCCTTCAATCCCTAGCAAATCAACGAGTTTGAGTGGCTAGAGAGTGAGATCGGGCAAGGGAGCTTTAATGGCAGTAATGGAGGAGAGAGAGGGGCAAGAGGTAGGTGGGAGGTAGGAGAAGCACCTCCTTAAATAGGCCCCCATAGATCCAACCGTTATGTGCAGAAACGCATAGGAGCGGTACATCCGCAATAGGCACCAGTACAACCGGTGCATGAGGGAAACCCCTGCTAGGGCACCAGGGCGGTACTTCCGGTGGCGCACCCGGTAGTACTGGTCTATCAGAATAAATCGGAACTACCGCACTACCACCGCTCAACTACCGAGCCACATACAGAAAGTAAACCCCTCAGGCCGGTAGTTGGAGCGGAGGTTGGGCCGGAACTACCGCTGGGCCAGCAGTCCCTGGGTGGTGGGGTCCAAGGCGGTACTATGATCTCGTGGGGTCCAAGGCGGCCTAATTTTAGGGTTTAGCCTCTATGATCTTGTGGTAGATCAACTCTTGTAATACTCATATCATCAAGAACAATCAAGCAGGACGTAGGGTATTACCTCCATCAAGAGAGCTCGAACCTGGGTAAACATTGTGTCCCCTGCTTCCTGTTACCATCCGCCTTAGACGCACAGTTTGGGACCCCCTACCCGAGATCCATCGGTTTTGACACCGACATTGGTGATTTCATTGAGAGTTCCGCTATGTGATCGAAAAAGGATCAATGGCTCGCCCGCTGGTCAATTACGATGCCGGCTTCTTCGTCACCGGCTCGGCCAGTCACCTTGGCTGGACCGAGGACTGTGCCCTACCTCCGATCGTCATTTTCGTATGAGGGCCTTCATTAACATCAACTCCGATCTCTATCAAGATCATGGAGGAATCATCCAGGGAGCCCGGGGGCTCAACGTCAACATTGCCCTCGGGCGACCGTATTGTTTTTCTAGACAGCGAACTCGTATCCGCCGCCACCGCCTCCTCAAGTGTCATTTTAATGAATGCTTTGGTGGAATTGTGTGGAATTGAGTCTACAACAACCTTGAAAAATTCGTCGAGTTCCGATGGAGGAATCTCTTGCAATCCATGATATACCGGAGCCCTGTCAAATCTAGACGGGAATCTGGACGAGTTTAGGGCGTGGTGTCCAACTTCTAGCTCGGACATCCTTTGGAAGATCCAACCGTTGATCGGCTGCGGAATTCCTATATCTACCACCCCTCAAAATTTCAGCTCGATCCGACTGTCAAAACTTCAGGAACCTTCCGATTAGTGCATCACTTTTCGGATCTGATTTCTGCGCGAAAACAAATCCGACCCGAGTTTGTCTTTTTTATGAACGGGATTTCGGACATCCTTTTTGAAGAAAGTTTTGTATGGGGTATTGTGTTTTGTTCCCGAACACATCACACTAACTTTATAATCTTTTGAACATGATCTTCACCATCATGCTGTTGTCAAACCAGTCCGGCAATATTGCTCCACGACCGCCGACCTGCGCTAGACATGTCGTCACTTTGTTGAGCCGAGCTCAACTTATTTGGATCATCATCTCGGCGAGCCGAACAGGAGTTCAGCATCGCGAAGGATAAATCATCACCAACATCGCCGCCCCACGGATTACATGGAGCGGGCACACCGGCATCGTCGCACGATCACTTCATCAAGCCGGCATTGACCACGTCACGACCTGCATCGGCAGGGCCGCACTATTGCTCCTTCAAACTGGTGTCCATCACGCCGACCTACTTCGACTCATCGGCTGACATCGAGGCTTCGACATCTCGGCTGAACCGGGGGCTTCGCCATCTCTTCATCAATCTACTCCGGAGACTTCGGCGTCACTAGCCGACCAGCTCTGTCACGTTAGCTGGACGGAGGGATTTGCCTCGGCAAGCCAACCTTTGCCAGCGTCGCCATGCCGTCGCTTTATAGCCCATCAGGCAATGGGTGTGCGGATCGAGTCCCAATTTTGGGAATCACCTTTCTTCGGATTGCTACAACAAATAAACCAGGTGCTATTAATCCTAGTATTTTTTGCTTGTTTGGGTTCATTTTCCCAAGGAATTATTACTCTGGTTTGTCCATCATATGTACGCAGGTCTATCAAATGGTGGCCGCATTAACGAAGGTCGCATGGTGGTTCGATCAGTTTCCGTATATAGTCTGGCGAACGCCGCATCCGGAACTCGGACCGACCTGTGAGTTCAGGCTTTGCCACGCCTTTACCGCATCACGTCGACGCCCGGCATCGACATTGACTTTGGCGCCAGGCCATATTTCTTTTATTGCTCACTTTGCATAAATTATTTATTATGCAACAATTTTTTTATACTATTATCTCCGGTTTGCACCATTTTTTGTGCACAGGAAAATGATCCGGGTTGGACAGTATCGTCAACTCGGCGTACTGACATACCACGCCACCTCGGCTAGACGGGGGCTTCTCAACACTTCATTACCCCATGTCGGGGACTTCGGCATCACTCTGCCAGCCTGCATTGACCGTGCTATGACACCACTTCGAAGTGCCGAGGTCTTTGCTCCGCCACCTTGGGACCGGCTTGGGGGATGGAACCTTGTCCCGCATCAAGCTCAGACCGTGTCATCAATACCGAACACATTAACCAGCTAAGTTGCCTTCATGCTCAAAGTTTTAAATTTTTAACTTGTGTTCGGTTCGACCAAACATTATACCTTTGTTGGCAAAAAGTTGTTTGTGAAAAACTTCCTTGTCAAAACTTTGTTTGTGACACACAAATTCAAATACCCCGTTTACTTGGGGGCTTCCTTTATTAAGCTTTTCCTCTTGCATATGATTATACTTGTACGGCTTTGTTCCTTGTTCGTGTATTACGCCACAATATGCACCATATTGACTTAAGCGATTTGCAAGCTGGGTTGCCTCGCTCCTGTGTTTACCCCTACGTTCCCGATTGTTCGGCTAGGGAGTAAAGGGAGCACCTCTGCGATTGTCACGATCGGGTCATCCGAGCCGGACATTAGACTGGGTGAAGCCGAAAGCTAGCGCTCTTATTGATTTCAATTATGGTCGGCACACAAGGGAACTCATGAGTACAAAAAATCTATTGCACAAGTCTCATAGTAAAAATGAGCACCGAAGAAAGGTATCAGTGGGGGTACTATTTTCTTCAAAGATGCTTCTTACACTTCGTCAGTAATATAGCATAAGTTCCCTGAGTGCGCTTTGTCTGTTATAGCCTTATGGCATGATTGTCTGGTTATCGGAAACACCGTCGATATTCTCGACAGGTGGAGTACATAACACTTTTCGGCCCTTGACTGAAGAGGGAGAAGCCGACGGTCGGTTAAGACGCGTATAAAGTTCGGGTGAACACATATATGATATAAGTACTTTGGTACATACAATCATTATACATAAAATTCTTTTACCCAAGTCACTTGGGGGCTCTTAAATTTATATGAGCCATTTTATAGTAAGTGTTCTTCTTCTTAGTCGTTGCAAAGTTTTTTATTATTATTTATCACTCCTTTTTTCGACACGAGTGTGTGGTCACTAGCCGGGGAGCCTAATTTCCCTCTCAAAGCCGCTAGAGTTTAGTTTGCTAAGCTGGCCTAAAGAGAAGTACTTCGCCTTCGGGATAGGAGGTTGAAGCCATAGGCTGACCCGCTTGAAGTCTTTAGATAGGATGTGTCATGTTAAAACACGACAGAAGCACTTTTTTTCTAAATTCCAATTTTCAGATTGGCACCGAACACTTGATCTTGTTCGGACGTCAGGTTTTCACTGATGTTTTTTGGTTTTCCAAGCCTATGGCACTTTTTAACTATTTGTGTGTTTCCAGCATAAGTATCGCAGTGCAACGCCGTACACCTTTAGAGATTCGGCAAAAACATTCTCGGACACTACTATATATGCATCGGTTTCGAATTGTGTCTTCGGTCAATAGTTGGGTTGCCCGGCTCCTCTGCTTGCCTCCTACGTTCCGCTTTGTTCGGCTAGGTGTGCAAAGGGAGAACCACTGCGATTGTGCTTCCAGCTCGCATGGTTAAGCACCTCAGTGGAGAAAGCGGAAAACTGACTGTCACAATAGGCGTAAACTGGTCAACGGTCTGATGACTATGTTAAAGGACGGGCCGTTCATAACATTGGCCGAAGTGTTTACGGCCTGACCTCGGATGTCGCCGAACACGAACCGGGGGATCATAGCTAGCTTCCCCAGTTTAAAGCTCCTATGACTAAGCGGAAGTTATAAACCCCGCATAGCTGATTGCCTCGTTTCCGCTAACACAACGGCCTTCGGGCACCGAGACATCGGCTAAGGGTTGTTTTGTTATTGCAGAAACACCCTGCGTAGTATCTACCAAGGGGTAGAGGCCGACGATGGGCCACTTTCAACTGATACACGGTCGCAATTGAGTCAAAATAATGATGTAAAGTACTTGGATACATAGAATTGATGACCCACTAGTATAGGGGATCTATCATAGTCCTTTCTATAAGTAAGAGTGTCGAACCCCACGAGGAGCAGAAGGAAATGATAAGCGGTTTCCAGAAAGGTATTCTCTGCAAGTACTGAAATAAGTGGTAACAGATAGTTTTGTGATAGGATAATTTGTAACGAGCAACAAGTAACAAAAGTAAATAAAGTGCAGTAAGGTGGTCCAATCCTTTTTGTAGCAAAGGACAATCTTGGACAAACTCTTATATGATGTAAAGCACTCCCGAGGACACATGCGAATATCGTCAAGCTAGGTTTCATCACATTCATATGATTCACATTCGGTACTTTGATAATTTGGTATGTGGGTGGACCGGTGCTTGGGTGCTGCCCTTACTTGGACAAACATCCCACTTATGATTAACCTCTATTGCAAGCATCCGCAACTACAACAAAAGTATTAAGGTAAACCTAACCATAGCATGAAACATATGGATCCAAATCAGCCCCTTACGAAGCAATGCATAAACTAGGGTTTAAGCTTCTGTCACTCTAGCAACCCATCATCTACTTATTACTTCCCAATGCCTTCCTCTAGGCCCAAATAATGGTGAAGTGTCATGTAGTCGACATTCACATAACACCACTAGAGGAGAGACAACATACATCTCATCAAAATATCGAACGAATACCAAATTCACATGACTACTAATAGCAAGACTTCTCCCATGTCCTCAGGAACAAAAGTAACTACTCACAAAGCATAAACATGTTCATAATCGGAGGGGTGTTAATATGCATATAGGATCTGAACATATGATCTTCCACCAATTAAACCAACTAGCATCAACTAGCATCACCATGACTCTTATGCAATGTAGCAGATAAAAGTAAATGATCAGTGTGAATAGTTATGGTTTCAATAACATTGGTTTCAACATTTATGGGATTACCTGAGATATAATGTTTGATTCTTTGACCATTTACCACCTTCGGATTTGTTCCTTCGAAGTTGTTGATTTTTATAGCACCAGAACGGTAGACCTCCTCGATAACATAGGGACCTTCCCATTTAGAGAGAAGTTTTCCTGCAAAAAATCTTAAACGAGAGTTGTATAGCAATACATAATCACCTACATTAAACTCACGCTTTTGTATCCTTTTGTCATGCCATCTTTTAACTTTTTCTTTAAACAACTTGGCATTTTCGTAGGCTTGGGTTCTCCATTCATCCAGTGAGCTAATATCAAATAACCTCTTCTCACCGGCAAGTTTAAAATCATAATTAAGTTCTTTAATAGCCCAATAAGCCTTGTGTTCTAGTTCGAGAGGCAAGTGACATGCTTTTCCATAGACCATTTTATACGGAGACATACCCATAGGATTTTTATATGCAGTTCTATATGCCCATAATGCATCATCTAGTTTCTTGGACCAATTCTTTCTGGATCTATTAATAGTCTTTTGCAAAATTAATTTGAGTTCTCTATTTCTCAATTCTACTTGACCACTAGACTGAGTATGATAAGGAGATGCAATTCTATGATTAACATCATATTTAGCAAGCATTTTACGGAAAGCACCATGAATAAAATGTGAACCACCATCAGTCATTAAATATCTAGGGACTCCAAACCTTGGAAAGATAACTTCTTTAAGCATTTTAATAGAAGTTTTATGATCAGCACTACTAGTTGGAATAGCTTCTACCCACTTAGTAATGTAATCAACAACTAAAATATGTGTATAACCATTAGAGGAAGGAAAAGGTCCCATATAGTCAAAGCCCCAAACATCAAATGGTTCAATAACAAGTGAATAATTCATAGGCATTTCTTGACATCTACTAATATTACCAATTCTTTGACATTCATCACAAGATAAGACAAACTTACGGGCATCCTTGAAGAGAGTAGGCAAATAAAAACCAGATTGTAGTACCTTATGTGCAGTTCTATCTCCAGCATGGTGCCCTCCATAAGCTTCAGAGTGACACTTGCGTAGGATCTGTTCCTGTTCATGCTCAGGTACACAATGTCTAATAACACCATCTACTCCTTCTTTATAAAGATGCGGGTCCTCCCAAAAGTAATGCCTCAAATCATAGAAGAACTTTTTCTTTTGCTGGTATGTGAAACTAGGTGGTATAAACTTAGCAACAATGTAATTAGTATAATCAGCATACCATGGAGCAGTATGAGAAGCATTTATGGCATTTAATTGCTCATCAGGAAAGCTACATCAATAGGTAGTGGGTCATCAAGCACATTTTCTAACCTAGACAAGTTGTCTGCAATGGGGTTCTCAGCTCCTTTTCTATCAACAATATGTAAATCAAATTCTTGTAGCAAGAGAACCCATCTAATAAGTCTAGGTTTAGCATCTTTATTTTCCATAAGATATTTAATAGCAGCATGATCAGTGTGAATAGGTACTTTAGAATCAACAATATAAGGCCAAAACTTATCACAAGCAAATACAACTGCTAAGAATTCCTTTTAAGTAGTAGCATAATTTCTTTGAGCATTGTCTAGAGTTTTACTAGCATATTGAATAACATTTAGTTTCTTATCAACTCTTTTTCCTAGAACAACACCTACATCATAATCACTAGCATCACACATAATTTCAAAGGGTAAATTCCAATCAGGTGGCTGAACAATGGGTGCAGAGATCAATGCTTTCTTAAGTATTTCAAATGCTTCTACACAATCATCATCAAAGAAAAATGGTATATGTTTTTGTAATAAATTAGTCAGAGGCCGAGAGATTTTTGAGAAGTCCTTAATGAACCTCCTATAAAATTCGGCATGGCCAAGAAAACTTCTTATACCTTTGATGTCCTTAGGACATGGCATCTTCTCAATAGCATCAACTTTGGCTTTATCAACTTCAACACCTCTTTCAGAAACTTTATGCCCCAAGACAATACCTTCATTAACCATAAAGTGGCACTTTTCCCAATTCAAGACAATATTAGTTTCTTCACATCTCTGCAAAACTCGATCAAGGTTGCTCAAGCAATCATCAAAAGAAGATCCATAGACGGAAAAGTTGTCCATGAAAACCTCACAAATCTTTTCACAAATGTCAGAGAATATAGCCATCATGCATCTTTGAAAGGTAGCAGGTGCATTACATAGACCAAAAGGCATACATCTATAAGCAAAAGTACCAAAAGGGCATGTAAAAGTAGTCTTTGATTGATCTTTAGCTGACACAGGTATTTGAGAGAAACCAGAATAACCATCTAGAAAGAAAAAATGTGTATGTTTGGATAATCTTTCTAGCAGTTGATCGATAAAAGGTAAGGGGTAATGATCCTTTTTTGTAGCCTTATTTAATTTGGGGAAATCAATTACCATCCTATAACCAGTAATAATTCTTTGAGGAATCAATTCATCTTTGTCATTAGGAACAACAGTAATACCTCCCTTCTTAGGGACACAATGGACAGGGCTTACCCACTGACTATCAGCAACGAGGTAAATTATACCTGCCTCAAGGAGCTTTAGTATCTCCTTTCTTACCACTTCTTTCATTTTAGGATTCAGTCGGCGTTGATGATCACGAACTGGTTTAGCATCTTCTTCCAAATTAATTTTATGTTGACATAGAGTGGGACTAATGCCCTTAAGATCATCAAGAGTATACCCAATAGCAGCACGGTGCTTCTTCAGAGTTTTCAATAATCTCTCTTCTTCATGTTCTGAAAGGTTAGCACTAATAATAATAGGATATATCTTTTTCTCATCAAGATAAGCATATTTAAGAGTATCCGGTAACGGTTTAAGCTCAAACATGGGATCACTGATGACACACAAGTATAGGGGATCTATCGTAGTCCTTTCGATAAGTAAGAGTGTCGAACCCAACGAGGAGTAGAAGGAAATGATAAGTGGTTTCCAGCAAAGTATTCTCTGCAAGTACTGAAATAAGTGGTAACAGATAGTTTTGTGATAAGATAATTTGTAACGAGCAACAAGTAACAAAAGTAAATAAGGTGCAGCAAGGTGGCCCAATCCTTTTGTAGCAAAGGACAAGCCTGGACAAACTCTTATATGATGTAAAGTGCTCCCGAGGACACATGGGAATATCATCAAGCTAGTTTTCATCATGCTCATATGATTCACGTTCGATACTTTGATAATTTGGTATGTGGGTGGACCAGTGCTTGGGTGCTGCTCTTACTTGGACAAACATCCCACTTATGATTAACCTCTATTGCAAGCAAACGCAAATACAACAAAAGTATTAAGGTAAACCTAACCATAGCATGAAACATATGGATCCAAATCAGCCCCTTACGAAGCAACGCATAAACTAGGGTTTAAGCTTCTGTCACTCTAGCAACCCATCATCTACTTATTACTTCCCAATGCCTTCCTCTAGGCCCAAACAATGGTGAAGTGTCATGTAGTCGATGTTCACATAACACCACTAGAGGAGAGACAACATACATCTCATCAAAATATCGAACGAATACCAAATTCACATGACTACTAATAGCAAGACTTCTCCCATGTCCTCAGGAACAAAAGTAACTACTCACAAAGCATAAACATGTTCATAATCAGAGGGGTATTAATGTGCATATAGGATCTGAACATATGATCTTCCACTAATTAAACCAACTAGCATCAACTACAAGGAGTAATTAACACTACTAGCAACCTACTAGCACCAAACCCGGACTTGGAGAAAAGAATTGGATACAAGAGATGAACTAGGGTTTTGAGAGGAGATGGTGCTGATGAAGATGTTGATGGAGATTGCCCTCTCCCGATGAGAGGAGCGTTGGTGATGACGATGGCGATGATTTCCCCCTCCGAGAGGGAAGTTTCCCCGGCAGAACAGCCCCGCCAGAACCTTAGATTGGCTCCACCAAGGTTCTGCCTTGTGGCGGCGGAGTTTCGTCCGAGAAGATGGCTTATGATTTTTTCCCATCGAAAGAGTCCATATAGCATAAGATGGTCACCGGAGGGCCACCAGTGGGCCCACGAGGTAGGGGGCGCGTCCAGGGGGGTAGGGCGTGCCCCCACCCTTGTGGGCAGGGTGTGGCCCCCCGGTGAAGTTCTTGCGCTCAATGTTTTTTATATATTTGGAAAACATCATCCGTGAAGTTTCAGGACTTTTGGAGCTGTGCAGAATAAGTCTCTAATATTTGCTCCTTTTCCAGCCAGAATCCCAGCTGCCGGCATTCTCCTTCTTTATGTAAACCTTGTAAAATAAGAGAGAATAGGCATAAGTATTGTGACATAATGTGTAATAACAGCCCATAATGCAATAAATATTGATATAAAAGCATGATGCAAAATGGACATATCAACTCCCCCAAGCTTAGACCTCGCTTGTCCTCAAGCGAAAAGCCGAAATCGAAAAATATGTCCATATGTTTAGAGATGAAGGTGTCGATAAAAATAAAATACGGACATGAGGGCATCATGATCATTCTTAGAACAACAACTTATATAATTCTTGTCATATGATTTCTTATGCTAGAGTAATAATTCAATCACAATATCAAGTATGAATCGTAAACTTCATTGAAAACTAACAAACTATAATCTCAGTCATTGAAGCAATTGCAATTTATCATAACATAGGAAAGAGTCAATGTATAAGAGCTTTTCAGCAAGTCCACATACTCAACTATCATATAGTCTTTCACAATTGCTGACACTCACGCAATACTTATGGGTATGGAGGTTTAATCGGACATAGAGAAAGATAGGGACTTATAGTTTTGCCTCCCAACGTTTTACCTGAAGGGTAATGTCAACAGTAATAGTTCATGAAAACTCACGTCCAATTAGCCATATATACCGAGATCTTTCCAACATATTGTGCTTGCCAAAGGATAAAATGTAAAAAGGAAGGGTGAGGATCACCATGACTCTTATGCAATGTAGCAGATAAAAGTAAAAGACAGGCCCTTCGCAGAGGGAAGCAGAGGTTGTCATGCGCTTTTATGGTTGGATGCACAAAATCGTAATGTGAAAGAACATCACTTTATATTGCCACTTGTGATATGGACCTTTATTATGCATTATGTCGCTTTTATTACTTCCATATCACACGATTGTTTAAAGCTTATTTCTACCACACCAATCAACCAGACATATTTAGAGAGCTATTTTTATTGCTTGCACCGATGACAACTTACTTGATGGGTCTTACTCAATCCATAGGTAGGTATGGTGGACTCTCATGGCAAAACTGGTTTAAGGGTATTTGGAAGCACAAGTAGTATCTCTACTTGGTGTAATGAATTTGGCTAGCATGAGCGAGAAAGGCAAGCTCAACATGTTGGAGGATCCAAGACAATATAATTTATCTCAGATGTAAGAAAACATAACCCATTATGTTGTCTTCCTTGTCCAATGTCAACTCTTTAGCATGTCATATTTTAATGAGTGCTCACAATCATAAAAGATGTCCAAGATAGTATATTTATATGTGAAGACCTCTCTTTCTTTATTACTTCCTATTAATTGCAACGATGACCAAAACTATGTTTGTCAACCCTCAACAACTTTTATTCATCATACTCTTTCTATGTGAGCTCATTACAATCCATAAGACTCACATGATCTCTTTGTTTCTTTTTATTTCTTTCTCTTTTCTTTTATTCACTTGGGATCATGGCAAAAATAAGCCAGCCCTTGACTCAACACTAATCTTTATTATATATCTCAAGGACTCGATTACATAGAAGGATAATAAAGCAAAACTCGCAACTAGATCATACTAAGAACTTTTATTCTACTAGATCAAAATATTACCAAAAGGATTGAACTAAGAAAAACGGTAAAGATAAAACTGATGGTGATACGATACCGGGGCACTCCCCCAAGCTTGGCAGTTTCCAAGTGGAGTGCCCATACCAGATACTCAATTCTTCTTTGTTGGAGCAGACGGTGGTGATTTTGTTGATGGCGTAGACTTCTTCCTTAATTTGCATTTGAGGATAGAATTTTGGTCCCTTAGGTCCTCGATCTCTTGTTCCAAGCTCAATATCTTTTTGCATAGTTCCTACTTGTTTTCCTGCAAGAGTCGAAAAGGGATAAACTCGATCTTAGGTTTCTTTACCCTATCCGGGAGGCTTGACTTTTTGAACTCCACATGCATGTCCCCAGGTTGAGGCAGTGGGACTTCATCTTCATCTGAGCTCGTCTCCTTGAGGGAGTCCTGGATTAGGGGTTGTTCGGGTAGCCGGACTATACCTTCAGCCGGACTCCTGGACTATGAAGATACAAGATTGAAGACTTCGTCCCGTGTTCGGATGGGACTTTCCTTGGCGTGGAAGGCAAGCTTGGCGATGTGTATATTCAAGATCTCCTACCATTGTAACCGACTCTATGTAACCCTAACCCTATCCGGTGTCTACATAAACCAGAGGGTTGTAGTCCGTAGGCAATCAACTCCATATACAACAATCATACCATAGGCTAGCTTCTAGGGTTTAGCCTCCTTGATCTCGTGGTAGATCTACTCTTGTACTACCCATATCATCAATATTAATCAAGCAGGACGTAGGGTTTTACCTCCATCAAGAGGGCCTGAACCTGGGTAAAACATCGTGTTCCCTGCCTCCTGTTACCATCCGGCCTAGACGCACAGTTCGGGACCCCCTACCTGAGATCCGCCGGTTTTGACACCGACATTGGTGCTTTCATTGAGAGTTCCTCTGTGTCGTCGCCTTTAGGCCCAATGGCTCCTTTGATCATCAACAATGATGCGGTCCAGGGTGAGACTTTTCTCCCCGGATAGATCTTCGTCTTCGGCGGCTTCGCTCTGCGGGCCAATTCGCTCGGCCACCTGGAGCAGATCGAAAGCTACGCACCTGGCCATCAAGTCAGGTTTGGAAGCTTAAACTACACGACTGACATCCACGGAGACATGATCTTCGACGGGCTCGAGCCACGGCCAAGCACGCCGCACTATCTCGAGGGGCATGATCTAGCTCTGCCCCCGGACAGTGTCCTGGAGCCCGCACACGCATCGGTTCCAACCCCTAACTCGGAGCCTATTGCGCCAATCGAGGATGAGCGGTTGGACCTCACCTCGGGGGCTGCGATCCCGAAAGTGATCGAGCCGAACGCTAGCCCCGCACTCTGCACGACCCGTGACTTCGAGGATCCGGACTCCTCCCCGGACTCCGAACCCCCCGCGCCCCTGCCAATCGAATCCGATTGGGCACCGATAATGGAGTTCACCGTCGCAGACATCTTTCAGCATTCGCCTTTTGGCGACATCCTGAATTCTCTTAAGTCTCTCTCTTTATCAGGAGAGCCCTGGCCGGACTACGGTCAGCGAGGGTGGGATACGGACGATGAGGAAATTCAAAGCCCACCCACCACCCACTTGGTAGACACTGTCGACAATTTAAATGACGTGCTCAACTTCGACTCCGGAGACATCGACAGCATGGATGACGATGCAGGAGATACCGACGAACCAATGCCCATAGGGCATTGGACAGCCACCTCATCTCACGATGTGTACATGGTGGATACCCCTAAAGTAAGCGACAACGAGGAAAAAGGGGATGGGACGGGAGATTGACCCCCGAAAAAGCAATCAAAGCGTCGGCGTAAACGCCGACCCAAGCCCCGCCTCGACAAAAACCCAGCCATAGAGCAGGACGAGCCGGTAGACGACGAGCAGGCCTTAGAGCAACCGTCCGAACAGGGCAACACGGATAGAGAAACCGAACATCCCTCCTCCAGTGAAAACGGCATTCCGGACGACCTCATGCCGGATAAACCTATGGAGCAGAAGAATCTCCACGAGAGGCTCGTTGCAACTGCATGCAGCCTAAAAAAGCAGAAGCGGAAGCTAAAAAAGCGGAAGATGCACACTCCGGATTAGATGGAGCAAAGTAATCAATACCGCAGATAAATACGGCGACAGTCGCCGCACTAAAAGCTATCCGAAAAGAAAGCTACTGCCTGAATTCGATGAAGAGGCCCTAGAGCCCTCGCATTCAAAAAATGAGAAAGCCACACGGTCGGATAGACGACCCCATAAAGCGGCAAGCGGCGCCGCACCTAAATCGGCATGCGACCCACTTAAGGATTCGCATCATGGCCCAGTCAGGTCCATTTATGGGCCAAGAAAGCAAGCTCTCGTAAGCAACGCTATGAAGCCATCATCAGAATCCGGCACACCCAAATACAGGGGCGCCGCACACCCCCTATGTTTCAACGATGAGGTCCTGGACTATGAATTCCCAGAGGGATTCAAACCCGTAAACATAGAGGCATATGATGGAACAACAGACCCTGGAGTTTGGATCGAGGATTATATCCTCCACATACACATGGCTAGAGGAGATGATCTCCACGCCATAAAATATTTACCCCTTAAGCTTAAAGGGCCAGCCCGGCATTGGCTTAAAAGCCTTCCCGAAAACACAATTGGAAGCTGGGAAGAGCTCGAGGATGCTTTCCGAGCAAACTTTCAAGGGACCTATGTCCGCCCTCCGGATGCAGACGATCTTAGTCACATAACTCAACAACCCGGAGAATCAGCTCGGCAGTTCTGGAATAGATTCCTCACTAAAAAGAATCAGATAGTCGACTGTCCGGACGCCGAAGCCTTAGCAGCTTTCAGGCATAACGTCCGAGACGAATGGCTCGCCAGACACCTCGGCCAAGAAAAGCCAAGAACAATGGCCGCACTAACAAGCCTCATGACCCGCTTTTGTGCAGGGGAGGACAGCTGGTTGGCAAGGTGCAGCCCCAGCGACCCAAGTACATCCGAAACTAGGGATGGAAACGGAAAACCGCGACGCAACAAGGACCGTCGCTGGACTAAGGACAAAAGTCCGAAGAGCACGGCAGTCAATGCCGGATTCAAAGGCTCACGACAAAATCAGGCAAAATCCACCCCTCCAGGATAACAGGGACGATCCATCCAACTTAAATAAAATCCTGGACAGGATATGTCAGATACACAGTACTCCCGGGAAGCCTGCTAACCATACCCACAGAGATTGTTGGGTTTTCAAACAATCCGGCAGACTCAATGCCGAACACAAGGGGCTCGACACACCAAGCGAAGACGAGGACGAACCCCAAAAGCAGAGCACCAGGAAACAAAAGAACTTCCCACAAGAAGTAAAAACAGTGAACTTACTTCACATAACAAAACGTGCGGCGCCCATAAAGGTACGCACCACACGGCCTATCCCCAAAGGGTCCCGCCACTGGTTGTCAAAACCAATCATCTTCGATCAGCTAGATTATTCTAGAAATATCAAGAATGCAGGCTGGACTGCCTTGATACTCGATCCAATAATTGGCGGACTCCGGTTTTCAAATGTCCTTATGGACGGCGGCAGTGGACTAAACCTGATATATCAGGATACAATCCATCACATGGGGATAAACCCAGCAAGAATCCGCCGCAGCAAAACCTCCTTTCAAGGGGTAACACCTGGTCCGGACACCCATTGTATGGGTTTTCTCCGGCTCGAAGTTATATTCGGCTCTGCCGATAACTTCCGCCGTGAAAAGCTGACCTTCCATATCGTCCCGTTCTCAAGTCGCTATCAAGCACTACTGGGACGCGAAGCTTTCGCCCGCTTTAACGCAATACCGCATTATGCATCTCTCACGCTTAAGATGCCCGGTCCACGAGGCATCATCTCTTTGAATGGGAAGCACTAAAGTGCGCCTCCCCAAGCGGAGGACTGTGCGGCCGCTTTGACAGCCCCACAGTAAAATGGCCTCACCGGCCAAAAAACTTCGAAATAGGTCATTAAAGACCACGAACGCGGATAGACGAGTTCGGGACAAAATCATCATTGATGCAGGCTTAGTGGCCATATACC
This sequence comes from Triticum aestivum, assembly GCF_018294505.1. Lineage (NCBI taxonomy): Eukaryota > Viridiplantae > Streptophyta > Magnoliopsida > Poales > Poaceae > Triticum > Triticum aestivum. Next base: position 672,155,122 of record NC_057800.1, on the reverse strand, counting down.
CCCACTAGGGGCTCCATGCATATACAATAAGAGACAATAAAGCTCAATTTATATATTTTACTTTATACTTTGTTTATTTTAAACTTTTGTTCGGCACGACCCGTTTTCAACTCAGTTCCTCTCTTTTACAGATGAATGTCGTGCGGCGCCCGTCCAGGATACGGCACAACGGAGACACAGGCGCATACATGCAGTAGGGACCCGTCCTACAGGATTCTTTTTAGATTAAGACCCCACGTAAACCTTTTTTACTGTCTCTTGTTGATACACATCCCTTGGTTTTTTCTGGTATAACCAAAGGAGGCTGGCGTCTTGGCATGTGGCCACGTCAGAATTTTTGCACGTACCTGGACACTAGGGGCTTTTTTAATAAAGAGTGTTGTTTTGCCCGCACTCATAAAGACCAAACACCTTAGGGAGTGTTCGGCGTCGCGAGTTTTGGCATTATATGCATCAGCTCCGAATCATGTCTTTGGTCAAATGTTGGGTTGCCCGGCTCCTGAGTTCGGCTACCTTACGTTCTGCTCTATCGGCTAAGGTAGCACCAGGAGAACTACTGTGATTGTGCCCCGGTTTGGCCGGGCGAGCACCTCCGTAGAGAAAGCCGAAAAATGACTGTCATGATGTAGCGTGAGACTGGTCAGCCACTCGATGACCTATCGGAATCTATCGGATTCCTCCGCTTTAACGAAGGGCCGCTTCCCGGTCAGGCACATACGCGCCCCGAACTCGGGCGAGCGCAGTCGCCACCAAGGGGCTACCTAAATAGTCTCACTGTCAAGCTCCTATGGCTAAGTGAAAGTGTTAAAGCATTATAGTCCGGTTGCCTGGCCCGCTGCGCTATCACCTCCTTTGTAGGACCAAGACGTTGGGTTAAGTGTGAAAATGCGTCTTCTGCGAGCACCCCCGCACTATGTGCGTGGGGGCTGAAGCCAACGACTGCCATCTTTCAGATTTTGTATATATATATCTTAAAACGGCCGCACAGGAGGTGTTCCCAATACTTGAAGGCACAAGTATAAAAAGGCCACTACAGTTTATCAAAATATTACTTTATAATTACATATGCTATCATAACATAGCATCTTTCGAGCACTGCGTCTCTATTACACGAGCGCCTTCAAGGACTTCCTGAAAATAGTGCTCGGAGGGTACTCGGCTTTTGTCCGAATCTCGGGACGCAACAACGGTGGTCTCCATCTCTGCCCAGTATGTCTTGACACGGGCAAGAGCCATCCTTGCGCCCTCTATGCATGCTGACCTCTTCATTGCATTAATACGCGGCACCGCGTCAAGGAATTGCTGCACCAAGCTGAAATAACTCTTCGGCTCCGATCTCCCCGGCCACAGATGACCCATGACGTACTTCATGGCGAGTCCGGACAACCTATTCAGTTCGGCCCATTGAGCCAAACGATCGTCCACTGCCAGTGGACGCTCTGGATTGTGAAACTGCGACCAGAAAAGCTTTTCCACTTCGCGATCTTTCTGATCTCGAAAGTGTTCGGTCGCATCAGCAGCACTCGCTGCCAAATCCAGATAGGTATCCTCCACACTCCACATCCGGTCCAACGGAGCAAACTTCGGATCGCAAAATTTCCTTCGCAGCATAAAGGGCTTTCCAGCCGCAATCTGTTCGGCCTGACGCAGCTCCTCCTTCGCAGCTCTCATCGCAGAGCGCGCGTCCTTGGCATTGGCAACGGCCTTCTCTAAGTCCGTCTGTTTCGCCTGGTCTTCTTTCTCAAGAAGTCTGCAACGGTCTGCAGCACTCTTTAACTTTTCGGCCATCTCGGCCATCTCTTCCTTGCTTCGGCAATGAGCAGCCTGTTCGGCTCTCAGCTCTTCAAGGGCTTTCTTGGCAGCCGCATCACTTTCTCTGGCTTGTTCTTTAGCTCGGGCAAGTTCTGCCCTAAGACTCTCCACGGCGGCCGCACCATCTGCGTCAAGCACACACATCGTAAGACACTGGCATAAAACTCTTCTTACCTGATGCCGCCCGAGGAATTACATACCTTGAGCCTCATCAAGCCGCTTGTTGACAAGCGCGATGTCGGCATCTGCCACGTCCAGTTGCCGCTTTAGTTCGGCAAAATCATCAGTTCGGCTCGATTCCGGACACCCTGCCGCCTACATTCAAAGGCGACATCTTAGACCTGGGATTATGATCCTCCGCGTGCCGTCATTTCTTGACGACGCGCAGAGTCTCAGGGGCTACTATCTACACAGGGCGCATCTTATTCATGCGCAACTGACAAAAGTGTACATTATCTAATGTACCTCAAAACCCGTCAGTAAACTTTTGACGGCCTCATGCAATCCGCTCTCTGCGGATGAGATCCTTTCAATCACCGTGCCCATCAATGCACGGTGCTCCTCCGAGATAGAAGCTCGCCCCAGCAGAATCTTTAGCTCCTCCGACCGAGCACCAGACGGTGTCGGACTTGTCCCACGACCTCTTTCGAAGGCCGGACGAGGAGAACCTCGGGGCGCCACATAGCTATCTTCCGCCCCTGCCGGATTCGGAGAAACCCTCCGCGACGACACCTCAGGGTCGCCCGCCTCGCTAGGCGGCACGGCAGGGGGAGGCGTCCCGCTCTCCATCATCTCCGGAAGGAGATCCCCCGAAGACGAGCTCTGCTGAGAAGGGCTGAGGTCCGAGCTACAAGGTAAAAATTCGGTTAATCTTCTCAGATATAAATCAAGGATTTCCCTCATCCCTCAAAAGGAAAATCTTTCTCTACATACGGCTCGCTGGAGGGCTGATCCCCTTGAGGGCGTAGTCCGGCCGAGGAACTCCCCGGCGTCGGACCCTCCGACGAGGATTTCCCCCCCCCGCTTTGAGGCCATGGTTTCCGGGTCGTCAGAGGTGGCTCTCTTCTTCCCCTTAGGAGAGGAATTGTCGGTTCCTCCCTTCGGAGCAGCCTCCTTCGAGGAGGCCATAGTTTCCTTGTCCTCCCCCTTGCTTCCCTCCAAAGGCATTATCTCCAGCATCCTGACCAGCACGGGATCCGCCCTGGTTTCGGGAAGGGGAGCCGGACACCTGATCAGCTTTGCCTTCGCTATCCACTCCTGTTTAAAAGGAAGGCTCTTTTAGGGGCAAGTTTATGACAATTATACGAATAGAAGGTCCAGGCACAAGGTTGCTTACTTGAGTATCCGGGCGATTGCAGCTTAGGCCTGCGTCCTCGGTTAAATCCGGACACATCTCTTGTGATCCGAAGAACAGTTTATACATCTCCGCGGGCGTTGCGCCCATGAAATTCTGGAGAGCTCGCGGTCCCTCTGGATTAAACTCCCACAGGCGAAGGGAGCGACGTTTGCCGGGCAATATTCGGCGAATCAGCATGACCTGCGTCACCTTGACCAGGCTGAGGTCTCCTTCCAAGAGATCCTTAATGCGGCCCTGTAACAAGGGCACGTCTTTGGGCAAACCCCAATCTAACCCTCTGTTAACCCATGACGCTAGCCGTGGTGGGGGACCCGAGCGAAAGGCAGGAAGCGCCACCCACTTGGTGCTCCGGGGAGTGGTGATATAAAACCACTCTCGTTGCCACAAGCCTAGCTCCTCTTGAAAAGAGCCCTCGGGCCATGGAGCATCAGCATTTTTGCTTATAACAGCGCCTCCGCACTCTGCGTGCCGTCCCTTGATCATCTTCGGCTCCACTTTGAAAGTCTTGAGCCATAATCCGAAGTGAGGGGTAACACGGAGGAACGCTTCGCATACAACGATAAACGAGGAGATATGGAGGATGGACTCCGGAGCTAAGTCGTGAAATTCCAGCCCATAATAAAACAGCAGTCCCCTCACAAAGGGATCCATCGGGAAGCCTAACCCCCGAAGGAAGTGAGACACGAACACTACGCTCTCACCGGGCTGGGGACTGGGGATAGCCTGCCTTTGAGCAGGCAACCTGTGCGAAATTTCGGCGGTCAAGAACTTAGCCTCTCTCAACTTTAGCACGTCCTCCTCCATGACGGAGGAGGGCATCCATCGGCCTTGAAGGTCGGAACCGGACATTGTCGAAGGTCTGAGGCGCCCGGAATCTGGAGCCTAGGGTGTTGGAACTCAAGGTGACGGGCGAACTTGTTTTGGGATTGGAGAAAAGGAGTAAGGCCCTGGTCTCTTTATAAGAGGTTGAATACCAGGAGCCCTCCCCGTAACCGTTTGGGACTCGCCTTTAATCGAGAAAACATGCTAACGGGCACGATTGGGTTACCCACGTCCGTATTGATGAGAATCCCGTAAAAGGGGGGCACACGATCTCTGCTTTGACAAGACGTGCCAAGGAAACTGCCTCGCAAAACACGATGAGGTGGAAAAGTGAAATCGGTTCGAGTAAAGGACTTGGCTGTAGTGTGATGACGCACTACGGAATACGTCAGCATATTTGATTTGTGTTAATATTATTCTCTCTACGGCAATATGTGGAAGCTTATTTTGCAGAGCCGGACACTACTCTTGGTGTTTACAATCTTCTATGAAGGACTTGGAGGAGGAACCCGCCTTGCAATGCCGAAGACAATTTGCGCGCCGGACTCGTCATTATTGAAGCCTGGTTCAGGGGCTACTGAGGGAGTCCTGGATTAGGGGGTGTTTGGGTAGCCGGACTATACCTTCAGCCGGACTCCTGGACTATGAAGATACAAGATTGAAGACTTCGTCACGTGTCCGGATGGGACTTTCCCTGGCGTGGAAGGCAAGCTTGGCGATGCGGATATTCAAGATCTCCTACCATTGTAACCAACTCTATGTAACCCTAACCCTATCCGGTGTCTATATAAACCGGAGGGTTGTAGTCCGTAGGCAATCAACTCCATATACAACAATCATACCATAGGCTAGCTTCTAGGGTTTAGCCTCCTTGATCTCGTGGTAGATCTACTCTTGTACTACCCATATCATCAATATTAATCAAGCAGGACGTAGGGTTTTACCTCCATCAAGAGGGCCTAAACCTGGGTAAAACATCATGTTCCCTGCCTCCTGTTACCATCCGGCCTAGACGCACAGTTCGGGACCCCCTACCCGAGATCCGCCGGTTTTGACACCGACACTCCTCCTTTCCCTTGGGTTCATAGTCTTCTTCTTCTTCTTCTTCTTCCGTGGTCCAACCATAATGCTCCACATCCCCATAGACCTTTGGGTCTGCAAGGTAATCAGCCACATAGCTTTCTCCTTCCGAATCCTGGGACGATATGTTGCTCTGTCTGCAACAGGACGGCTCAAAACAAAGACAAGAGATTTTTGCGTGATACGGGAGTCAAAACCCCCGGGAGGTTATATAATGAATTTTTACCGACCAAAATACGTGCCTTGTAAGAAAACGGAGTCCGGAGAGCACACGAGGTGCCCACGAGGTAGGGGGGCGCGCCCAGGGGGATAGGGCGCACCCTCCACCCTCATGGAGCCCTCGTGTCCTTTCCGGACTGTTGCTTATTTTTCTATTTTTCTAAATATTCCAAAACGGAGAATTATTGCCTTAAAAACTGTTTGGGAGTCGGTTTACTTACCGTACCACATACCTATTCCTTTTCGGAGTCTGAAACGTTCCGGAAAGTGTCCCTTATGTATTCCTCCGGGGTTATGGTTTCAATAACATTGGTTTCAACATTTATGGGATTACCTGAGATATAATGTTTGATTCTTTGACCATTTACCACCTTCGGATTTGTGCCTTCGAAGTTGTTGATTTTTATAGCACCGGAACAGTAGACCTCCTCGATAACGTAGGGACCTTCCCATTTAGAGAGAAGTTTTCCTGCAAAAAATCTTAAACGAGAGTTGTATAGCAATACATAATCACCTACATTAAACTCACGCTTTTGTATCCTTTTGTCATGCCATCTTTTAACTTTTTCTTTAAACAACTTGGCATTTTCGTAGGCTTGGGTTCTCCATTCATCAAGTGAGCTAATATCAAATAACCTCTTCTCACCGGCAAGTTTAAAATCATAATTAAGTTCTTTAATAGCCCAATAAGCCTTGTGTTCTAGTTCGAGAGGCAAGTGACATGCTTTTCCATAGACCATTTTATACGGAGACATACCCATAGGATTTTTATATGCAGTTCTATAGGCCCATAATGCATCATCTAGTTTCTTGGACCAATTCTTTCTGGATCTATTAATAGTCTTTTGCAAAATTAATTTGAGTTCTCTATTGCTCAATTCTACTTGACCACTAGACTGAGTATGATAAGGAGATGCAATTCTATGATTAACATCATATTTAGCAAGCATTTTACGGAAAGCACCATGAATAAAATGTGAACCACCATTAGTCATTAAATATCTAGGGACTCCAAACCTTGGAAAGATAACTTCTTTAAGCATTTTAATAGAAGTGTTATGATCAGCACTACTAGTTGGAATAGCTTCTACCCACTTAGTAATGTAATCAACAACTAAAATATGTGTATAACCATTAGAGGAAGGAAAAGGTCCCATATAGTCAAAGCCCCAAACATCAAATGGTTCAATAACAAGTGAATAATTCATAGGCATTTCTTGACGTCTACTAATATTACAAATTCTTTGACATTCATCACAAGATAAGACAAACTTACGGGCATCCTTGAAGAGAGTAGGCAAATAAAAACCAGATTATAGTACCTTATGTGCAGTTCTATCTCCAGCATGGTGCCCTCCATAAGCTTCAGAGTGACACTTGCGTAGGATCTGTTCCTGTTCATGCTCAGGTACACAATGTCTAATAACACCATCTACTCCTTCTTTATAAAGATGTGGGTCATCCCAAAAGTAATGCCTCAAATCATAGAAGAACTTTTTCTTTTGCTGGTATGTGAAACTAGGTGGTATAAACTTAGCAACAATGTAATTAGTATAATCAGCATACCATGGAGCAGTATGAGAAGCATTTATGACATTTAATTGCTCATCACAAAAGCTATCATCAATAGGTAGTGGGTCATCAAGCACATTTTCTAACCTAGACAAGTTGTCTGCAATGGGGTTCTCAGCTCCTTTTCTATCAACAATATGTAAATCAAATTCTTGTAGCAAGAGAACCCATCTAATAAGTCTAGGTTTAGCATCTTTCTTTTCCATAAGATATTTAATAGCAGCATGATCAGTGTGAATAGTTACTTTAGAATCAACAATATAAGGCCTAAACTTATCACAAGCAAATACAACTGCTAAGAATTCCTTTTCAGTAGTAGCATAATTTCTTTGAGCATTGTCTAGAGTTTTACTAGCATATTGAATAACATTTAGTTTCTTATCAACTCTTTGTCCTAGAACAACACCTACAGCATAATCACTAGCATCACACATAATTTCAAAGGGTAAATTCCAATCAGGTGGCTGAACAATGGGTGCAGAGATCAATGCTTTCTTAAGTATTTCAAATGCTTCTACACAATCATCATCAAAGACAAATGGTATATCTTTTTGTAATAAATTAGTTAGAGGCCGAGAGATTTTTGAGAAGTCCTTAATGAACCTCCTATAAAATCCGGCATGGCCAAGAAAACTTCTTATACCTTTGATGTCCTTAGGACATGGCATCTTCTCAATAGCATCAACTTTGGCTTTATCAACTTCAATACCTCTTTCAGAAACTTTATGCCCCAAGACAATACCTTCATTAACCATAAAGTGGCACTTTTCCCAATTCAAGACAATATTAGTTTCTTCACATCTCTGCAAAACTCGATCAAGCTTGCTCAAGCAATCATCAAAAGAAGATCCATAGATGGAAAAGTTGTCCATGAAAACCTCACAAATCTTTTCACAAATGTCAGAGAATATAGCCATCATGCATCTTTGAAAGGTAGCAGGTGCATTACATAGACCAAAAGGCATACATCTATAAGCAAAAGTACCAAAAGGGCATGTAAAAGTAGTCTTTGATTGATCTTTGGCTGACATAGGTATTTGAGAGAAACCAGAATAACCATCTAGAAAGCAAAAATGTGTATGTTTGGATAATCTTTCTAGCATTTGATCGATAAAAGGTAAGGGGTAATGATCCTTTTTAGTAGCCTTATTTAATTTGGGGAAATCAATTACCATCCTATAACCAGTAATAATTCTTTGAGGAATCAATTCATCTTTGTCATTAGGAACAACAGTAATACCTCCCTTCTTAGGGACACAATGGACAGGGCTTACTCACTGACTATCAGCAACGAGGTAAATTATACCTGCCTCAAGGAGCTTTAGTATCTCCTTTCTTACCACTTCTTTCATTTTAGGATTCAGTCGGCGTTGATGATCATGAACTGGTTTAGCATCTTCTTGCAAATTAATTTTATGTTGACATAGAGTGGGACTAATGCCCTTAAGATCATCAAGGGTATACCCAATAGCAGCACGGTGCTTCTTCAGAATTTTCAATAATCTCTCTTCTTCATGTTCTGACAGGTTAGCACTAATAATAACAGGATATATCTTTTTCTCATCAAGATACGCATATTTAAGAGTATCCGGTAACGGTTTAAGCTCAAACACGGGATCACCCTTGGGTGGAGGAGGATCCCCTAGGATTTCAACAGGTAAATTGTGTTTCAGAATAGGTTCCTGTTTAAAGAATACTTCATCTAATTCTCTTCTTTCATTCATAAACATATCATTTTCATGGTCTAACAAATATTGTTCTAAAGGGTCACTAGGAGGTACGGCAATAGAAGCAAGACCAATAATTTCATATTTACTAGGTAATTCTTCTTCACGGTGTTGTCTACTAAATTTAGAAAAATTAAATTCATGAGTCATATCATCTAAACCGAGAGTAACAACATCTCTTTTGCAATCTATGGTAGCATTAATAGTGTTTAAGAAGGGTCTACCAAATATAATGGGACAGAAGCTATATTGTGGGTAACCAAGAACAAGAAAATCAGCAGGATATTTAGTTTTCCCACACAAGACTTCAACATCTCTAACAATTCCCATTGGTGAAATAGTATCTCTATTAGCAAGTTTAATTGTGACATCAATATCTTCTAACTCAATAGGTGCAATGTCATGCATAATTTCTTTGTATAAGTCAATAGGTATTGGACTAGCACTAGCACCCATATCACATAAGCCATGATCACAATGATCTCCTATTTTAGCAGAAACAACGGGCATACCTACCAAAGGTCTAGGTTTATCTGTATCACGGGGTTTAGCAATTCTAGTAGTTTCATCATAGAAATAAATAACATGCCCAGCTATATTATCAGACAAGAGATCTTTAACAATAGCAATATTAGGTTCAAATTTAACTTGCTCAGGAGGTGTATATGTTTTAGTATTGCTTTTACGAACCACAGTTGAAGCTTTAGCATGATCCTTGATCCTAATAGGGAAAGGCGGTTTCTCAACATAAGAAGTAGGAACAATAGGATCATTATAAGTAATAGTCTTTTCTTCAACTTTAATAGGTGCAGCTACTTTTACTTCTATGGGAGGATGATATTTAAACCACTTCTCCTTGGGGAGATCAACATAAGCAGCAAAAGATTCACAGAAAGAATCTACTATCTCAGAGTCAAGTCCATATTTAGTGCTAAATTTACGGAAAATATCGGTATCCATAAAATATTTAAGACAATCAAATCTAGGTGTCATACCTGACTCCTTACCATTGTCGAGGTCCCAATCTTCGGAGTTGCGTTTAATTCTTTCCAACAAATCCCATTTGAATTCAATAGTCTTCATCATAAAAGAGCCAGCACAAGAAGTATCAAGCATGGTGCGATTGTTATCAGAAAGCCGAGCATAAAATTTTTGAATAATCATTTCTCTTGAGAGCTCATGATTGGGGCATGAATATAACATTGATTTAAGCCTCCCCCAAGCTTGAGCGATGCTTTCTCTTTCGCGAGGCCAAAAATTATATATATAATTGCGATCACAATGAACAAGATGCATAGGATAAAACTTTTGATGAAATTCCAATTTCAATCGTTTGTAATTCCAAGACTCCATATCATCACATAGCCTGTACCATGTCGATGCATCTCCCCTCAAAGATAATGGGAAGACCTTCTTCTTAACAACATCTCCGGGTACACCTGCAAGCTTAAATAATCCACAAACTTCATCCACATATATTAGATGCTCATCAGGATGTTTTGTTCCATCTCCCAAAAAAGGATTAGCTAGCAGTGTTTCTACCATACCCAAAGGAATTTCAAAGCAAGCATTTTCATTTTCAGTAGGTTCATTAGGTTGAGGAGAAACTCTTTGCTCTACTGGTCGGGGTGAAGATACCCGAACAAGCCCCTCAGAGGATTACTTTCCATAGTAACAAGCGACAGTAAATTTCAGCACACTATATAAAATTTTCCTTACCAAATTCCACCTACCAAAGGCGGTTCACTCCCTGGCAACGGCGCCAGAAAAGAGTCTTGATGACCCACAAGTATAGGGGATCTATCGTAGTCCTTTCGATAAGTAAGAGTGACGAACCCAACAAGGAGCAAAAGGAAATGATAAGCGGTTTCCAGCAAGGTATTATCTGCAAGTACTGAAATAAGTGGTAACAGATAGTTTTGTGATAAGATAATTTGTAACGAGCAACAAGTAACAAAAGTAAATAAGGTGCAGCAAGGTGGCCCAATCCTTTTGTAGCAAAGGACAAGCCTGGACAAACTGTTATATGATGTAAAGCGCTCCCGAGGACACATGGGAATATCGTCAAGCTAGTTTTCATCACGCTCATATGATTCGCGTTCGATACTTTGATAATTTGGTACGTGGGTGGACCGGTGCTTGGGTGCTGCCCTTACTTGGACAAGCATCCCACTTATGATTAACCTCTATTGCAAGCATCCGCAAATACAACAGAAGTATTAAGGTAAACCTAACCATAGCATGAAACATAGGGATCCAAATTAGCCCCTTACGAAGCAACACATAAACTAGGGTTTAAGCTTCTGTCACTCTAGCAACCCATCATCTACTTATTACTTCCCAATGCCTTCCTCTAGGCCCAAATAATGGTGAAGTGTCATGTAGTCGACATTCACATAACACCACTAGAGGAGAGACAACATACATCTCATCAAAATATCGAAGGAATACCAAATTCACATGACTACTAATAGCAAGACTTCTCCCATGTCCTCAGGAACAAAAGTAACTAGTCACAAAGCATAAACATGTTCATAATCAGAGGGGTATTACTATGCATATAGGATCTAAACATATGATCTTCCACCAATTAAACCAACTAGCATCAACTACAAGGAGTAATTAACACTACTAGAAACCTACTAGCACCAATCCCGGACTCGGAGACAAGAATTGGACACGAGAGATGAACTAGGGTTTTGAGAGGAGATGGTGCTGATGAAGATGTTGATGGAGATTGCCCTCTCCCGGTGAGTGGAGCGTTGGTGATGACGATGGCGATGATTTCCCCCTCCCGGAGAGAAGTTTCCCCGGCAGAAAAGCTCCGTCGGAGCCCTAGATTGATTCCTCCAAGGTTCTACCTCGTGGCGGCGGAGTTTCGTCCAAGAAGTTGGCTTATCATTTTTTCCCATCGAAAGACTCCATATAGCAGAAGATGGCCACTGGAGGGCCACCAGGGGGCCCACGAGGTAGGGGCGCACCCAGGGGGTAGGGCGTGCCCCCACCCTCGTGGGCAGGGTGTGGCCCCCCCTGGTAAAGTTCTTGCTCTCAGCATTTTTTATATATTTGGAAAACATCTTCCGTGAAGTTTCAGGACTTTCGGAGCTGTGCATAATAGGTCTCTAATATTTGCTCCTTTTCCAGCCCAGAATCCCAGCTGCCGGCATTCTCCCTCTTTATGTAAACCTTGTAAAATAAGAGAGAGTAGGCATAAGTATTGTGACATAATGTGTAATAACAGCCCATAATGCAATAAATATCGATATAAAAGCATGATGCAAAATGGATGTATCAAGAATCACTACACATAATCTGTGATTTTACTCTAGATATCGATCCTTAATTCGACCACCCATGCCCACATTAAGGCTCGGGGGCTATTGGGCTTTGCGCTCATTATTTACAAATATTAAAGGGGCACATCGATCCCCTGATCTGGTGTTTCCACCTGACCAGTGTCTCGGGGGCTACTGCATTGCCTATTCAATGCAGAAAATTCAAAGGGCTCAGTGTTCGACCTGATTGAACTATGGGAAAGTGCGTCTTCGGACAACAATAAGTACCATCTGGACCTATCTGTCATCAAGCTAATATATCACGGCGACTTCTCACGACCCTCTCTCGGAGGCCCGTTCGCCGATCACTATTATCTCTAATATATTACACTACATTTTTTATTCCTATGTATGCTGTCGAGCTAGGAGTTGATCCTCAGGCCGATTTCGCGCATCGACGTGAGTCTCAGGGGCTACTGGGAACATCGGTTTTATGCTTGCCTTCAGGTGCATCTCGGGTTTTAGACTGATACACACCTTGAGGGCTACTGGATATACATCGGCAGAGAATAAACTGCACCAGTTAAAAATATTCACAAAAAATCAACCCGCGGTCGGGGTGGTGCACCACCTTGGAAGCAGTCCAGCATAAAGCTCGGGGGCTAGCGGCTAGATCCATAGAGGGCATTTCCGGCATTAAGCTCGGCTAAACTCCTTCAAATTTTTTGGACCAAGGTGATCTATGATATCTTGGATATAGTCCGGCGTTGGAGCTTGGACACAGTCTGGCGTTGGAGCTCGGATACATTTCGGCGTTGGAGCTCGGAAGCAGTCCGGCATTGGTGCTCGGCTGCAAAAGATACCTCGAATGCAGTCCGGCGTTAGAGCTCGGACGCCAGAGGACACTGCCTCCTGGGAACAACTTCAAACCCGAGGTGTGGCATAAAATAACAAGGCATTGATAAAGGCCGGAAACTTAAAGGGGCTCCTCGGATACCCGACGTGTAAACTCGTCAAATGTATTTCGGTGATCCTCAGGATCGAACATGAGGAGATTTGTTGAACTAGTTTTCAAGACCGACAACCGAAGATGAAGAACAGTTCGGAAGAATCGAGGAGCGTCCCTAACTTGAAGACCGGTTCAGGGGGCTACTAACGGTGTCCTGGACTAGGGGGTACTCACTACGTCATCTCCCGATCTGTTAGATTGGGCCGAGGACCCCCGTGGCCGTATACTCATGGGCCAGTTTGGACAACTACCGCATACATGGAAGATTCCACAAGACTTAGTGATCAAGACAAGGACTCCTCCCCACCGGCGTATTCGGCTAAGACTCTTGTTATCCTAGGCCTCTGGTGCATTATATAAACCGAGGCCAGGCTAGTCGATAGATCATATATACAATCATACCATAGGCTAGGTTCTAGGGTTTAGCCTCTATGATCTCGTGGTAGATCAACTCTTGTAATAATCATATCATCAAGAACAATCAAGCAGGACGTAGGGTATTACCTCAATCAAGAGGGCCTGAACCTGGGTAAACATAGTGTCCCCTGCTTCCTGTTACCATCCGCCTTAGACGCACAGTTCGGGACCCCCTACCCGAGATCCGCCGGTTTTGACACCGACAACGCGACTAATCAATGGGCTATGGAGATGCCCACCGATTGATGTCAATGCAAGGAGTAGGGATTGCCATGCAACGGATGCACTAGAGCTATAAATATATGAAACCTCATCAAAGAAACTAAGTGGGTGTGCACCCAACTTGCTTGCTCACGAAGACCTAAGGCATTTGAGGAAGCCCATCATTGGAATATACAAGTCAAGTTCTATAATGAAAAATTCCCACTAGTATATGAAAGTGACAAAATAAGAGACTCTCTATCATGAAGATCATGGTGCTACTTTGAAGCGCAAGTGTGGAAAAAGGATAGTAACATTGTCCCTTCTCTCTTTGTCTCTCCTTTTTTTATTTTTTTTATTGGGCCTTCTTTTCCCTTTTTTATGGCCTCTTTTTTTCGTCCGGAGTCTCATCCCGACTTGTGGGGGAATCATAGTCTCCATCATCCTTTCCTCACATGGGACAATGCTCTAATGATGATCATCACACTTTATTTACTTACAACTCAAAAATTACAACTCGATACTTAGAACAAAATATGACTCTATGTGAATTCCTCCGGCGGTGTACCAGGATTACGATGAATGAAGAGTGACATGTATGATAAATTAAGCATGGTGGCTTTGCCACAAATACGATGTCAACTACATGATCATGCAAAGCAATATGACAATGATGATGCGTGTCATAATAAATGGAACGGTGGAAGGTTGCATGGCAATATATCTCGGAATGGCTATGGAAATGCCATAATAGATAGGTATGGTGGCTGTTTTGAGGAAGATATAAGGAGGCTTATGTGTGATAGAGCGTATCATATCACGGGGTTTGGATGCACCGGTGAAGTTTGCACCAACTCTCAAGGTGAGAAAGGGCAATGCACGGTACTGAAGAAGCTAGTGTTGGGGAACGTAGTAATTTCAAAATTTTCCTACGCACACGCAATATCATGGTGATGCATAGCGACAAGAGGGGAGAGTGTGTCCACGTACCCTCATAGACCGAAAGCGGAAGCGTTAGTTGATGTAGTCGTACGTCTTCACGATCCGACCGATCAAGTACCGAACGCACGACACCTCCGAGTTCTGCACACGTTCAACTCGATGACGTCCCTTGAACTCCGATCTAGACGAGCTTTGAGGGAGAGTTCCGTCAGCACGATGGTGTGGTGATGATGATGTTCTACCGACGCAAGGCTTTGCCTAAGCACCGCTACGATATGACCGAGGTGGATTATGGTGGAGGGGGGCACCGCACACGGCTAAAAGATCCAAGAGATCAATTGTTGTGTCTATGGGGTGCCCCCCTCCTCCATATATAAAGGGGGAGGAGGAGGGTGCCAGCCAAGGGGAGGAGGCGCGCCCAAGGGGGGGCAATCCTACTCCAAGTAGGTTTTGCCCCCCTTTCCTATTCCAAATAGGAGAAGGGGAAGTAGGAGGTGGAGAGAAGGAAGGAGAAGGGGGGCCGCCGCCCCCTTCCCTTTCCCAATTCGGATTGGGGCAAGGGGGGCCGCGCGCCACCTCCTGCCGCCTCTCCTCTTCCACCACTTGGGCCCATGAAGCCCAATAACCCCCCCCCCCCCGGGGGGGGGGGGTTCCGGTAACCCCCCGGTACTCCAGTATATATCCGATAACCCCCGGAACCATTCCGGTGTCCAAATATAGTCGTCCAATATATCAATCTTCATGTCTCGTCCATTTCGAGACTCCTCGTCATATCCATGATCAAATCCGGGACTCCGAACTACCTTAGGTACATCAAAACACATAAACTCATAATATAACTGTCATCGAACTTTAAGCGTGCGGACCCTACAGGTTCGAGAACTATGTAGACATGACGGAGACACATCTCCGGTCAATAACCAATAGCGGAACCTAGATGCTCATATTGGCTCCTACATATTCTACGAAGATTTTTATCGGTCAAACCATAACAACATACGTTGTTCCCTTTGTCATCGGTATGTTACTTGCCCGAGATTCGATCATCGGTATCTCAATACCTAGTTCAATCTCGTTACCGGCAGGTCTCTTCACTCGTTCTGTAATACATCATCCCGCAACTAATGCATTAGTTACAATGCTTGCAAGGCTTGAGTGATGTGTATTACCGAGTGGGCCCAGAGATACCTCTCCGACAATCAGAGTGACAAATCCTAATCTTGAAATACGCTAACCCAACAAGTACCTTTGGAGACACCTGTAGAGCACCTTTATAATCACCCATTTACATTGTGACGTTTGGTAGCACACAAAGTGTTCCTCCGGTAAACGGGAGTTGCATAATCTCATAGTCACGGGAACATGTATAAGTCATGAAGAAAGCAATAGCAACAAACTAAACGATCAAGTGATAAGCTAACGGAATGGGTCAAGTCAATCACATCATTCTCCTAATGATGTAATCCCGTTAATCAAATGACAACTCTTTGTATATGGTTAGGAAACATAACCATCTTTGATTCAACGAGCTAGTCAAGTAGAGGCATACTAGTGACACTCTGTTTTGTTTATGTATTCACACATGTATCATGTTTTCGGTTAATACAATTATAGCATGAATAATAAACATTTATCATGATATAAGGAAATAAATAATAACTTTATTATTACCTCTAGGGCATATTTCCTTCAGTCTCCCACTTGCACTAGAGTTAATAATCTAGATTACATAGTAATGATTCTAACACCCGTGGAGCCTTGGTGTTGATCATGTTTTGCTCGTGAAAGAGGCTTAGTCAACAGGTCTGCAACATTCAGATCCGTATGTATATTGCAAATCTCTATATCTCCCACCTGGACTTGATCCCAGATAGAGTTGAAGCATCTCTTGATGTGCTTGGTTCTCTTGTGAAATCTGGATTCCTTTGCTAAAGCAATTGCACCAGTATTGTCACAAAATATTTTCATTGGACCCGATGCACTAGGTATGACACATAGATCGGATATGAACTCCTTCATTTGCTACTTCCGAAGCAGCTATGTATTCCGCTTCACATCTAGATCCCGCTACGATGCTTTGTTTAGAACTACACCAACTGACAGCTCCACCGTTTAATAAAAACACGTATCCGGTTTGCGATTTAGAATCGTCTGGATCAGTGTCAAAGCTTGCATCGACGTAACCATTCACGATGAGCTCTTTGTCACCTCCATAAACGAGAAACATCTCCTTCATCCTTTTCAGGTATTTCAGGATGTTCTTGACCGCTGTCCAGTGATCCACTCCTGGATTACTTTGGTACCTCCCTGCTAAACTAATAGCAAGGCACACATCAGGTCTGGTACACAGCATTGCATACATGATAGAGCCTATGGCTGAAGCATAGGGAACATCTTTCATTTTCTATCTATCTTCTACAGTGGTCGGGCATTGAGTCTTACTCAACTTCACACCTTGTAACACAGGCAAGAACCCTTTCTTTGCTTGATCCATTTTGAACTTCTTCAAAACTTTGTCAAGGTATGTGCTTTGTGAAAGTCCAATTAAGCGTCTCGATCTATCTCTATATATCTTGATGCCCAATATATAAGCAGCTTCACCGAGGTCTTTCATTGAAAAACTCTTATTCAAATATCCTTTTATGCTATCCAGAAATTCTATATCATTTCCAATCAACAATATGTCATCCACATATAATATCAGAAATGCTACAGAGCTCCCACACACTTTCTTGTAAATGCAGGCTTCTCCAAAAGTCTGTATAAAACCATATGCTTTGATCACACTATCAAAACGTTTATTCCAACTCCGAGAGGCTTGCACCAGTCCATAAATGGATCGCTGGAGCTTGCACACTTTGTTAGCTCCCTTTGGATCGACAAAACCTTCCAGTTGCATCATATACAACTCTTCTTCCAGAAATCCATTTAGGAATATAGTTTTGACATCCATTTGCCAAATTTCATAATCATAAAATGCAGCAATTGTTAACATGATTTGAACAGACTTAAGCATCGCTACGGGTGAGAAAGTCTCATCATAGTCAATCCCTTGAACTTGTCAAAAACCTTTTGCAACAAGTCGAACTTTATAGACAGTAACATTACCGTCAGCGTCAGTCTTCTTCTTGAAGATCCATTTATTTTCAATGGCTTGCCGATCAATGGGCCAGTCAACCAAAGTCCACACTTTGTTCTCATACATGGATCCCATCTCAGATTTCATGGCCTCAAGCCATTTTGCGGAATCTGGGCTCACCATCGCTTCTTCATAGTTCGTAGGTTCGTCATGGTCTAGCAACATAACCTCCAAAACAGGATTACCGTACCACTTTGGTGCGGATCTCACTCTAGTTGACCTACGAGGTTCAGTAATAACTTGATCTGAAGTTTCATGATCATCATCATTAACTTCCTCGATAATTGGTGTAGGTGTCACATGAACCGGTTTCTGTGATGAACTACTTTCCAATAAGAGAGCAGGTACAGTTACCTCATCAAGTTCTACTTTCCTCCCACTCACTTCTCTCGAGAGAAACTCCTTCTCTAGAAAGGATCCAAATTTAGCAACAAACGTTTTGCCTTCAGATCTGTGATAGAAGGTGTACCCAATAGTTTCTTTTGGGTATCCTATGAAGACACATTTCTCCGATTTGGGTTCGAGCTTATCAGGTTGAAGTTTTTTCACATAAGCATCGCAGCTCCAAACTTTAAGAAACGACAACTTTGGTTTCTTGCCAAACCATAGTTCATAATGCGTCATCTCAACAGATTTCGATGGTGCCCTATTTAACGTGAATGCAGCCGTCTCTAAAGCATAACCCCAAAATGATAGCGGTAAATCAGTAAGGGACATCATCGATCGCACCATATCTAGTAAAGTACGATTACAATGTTCGGACACACCATTACGCTGTGGTCTTCCGAATGGAGTGAGTTGTGAAACTATTCCGCATTGTTTCAAATGAAGACCAAACTCGTAACTCAAATATTCTCCTCCACGATCAGATCGTAGAAACTTTATTTTCTTGTTACGATGATTTTCAACTTCACTCTGAAATTCTTTGAACTTTTCAAATGTTTCAGATTTATGTTTCATTAAGTAGATATATCCATATCTGCTTAAATCATCTGTGAAGGTGAGAAAATAACGATACCCACCGTGAGCCTCGACATTCATCGGACCACATACATCTGTGTGTGTGATTTCCAACAAATCTGTTGCTCGCTCCATAGTTCTGGAGAACGGCGTTTTAGTCATCTTGCCCATGAGGCACGATTCGCAAGAACCAAGTGATTCATAATCAAGTGGTTCCAAAAGTCCATCAGTATGGAGTTTCCTCATGCGCTTTACACCAATATGACCTAAACGGCAGTGCCACAAATAAGTTGCACTATCATTATCAACTCTGCATCTTTTGGCTTCAATATTATGAATATGTGTATCACTACTATCGAGATTCAATAAGAATAGACCACTCTTCAAGGATGCATGACCATAAAAGATATTACTCATATAAATAGAACAACCATTATTCTCTGATTTAAATGAAGAACCGTCTCGCATCACACAAGATCCAGATATAATGTTCATGCTCAACGCTGGCACCAAATAACAATTATTCAGGTCTAAAACTAACCTCGAACATAGATGTAGAGGTAGTGTGCCGACTGCGATCACATCGACTTTGGAACCATTTCCCACGCGCATCATCACCTCGTCCTTAGCCAATCTTCGCTTTATCCGTAGTCCTTGTTTTGAGTTGCAAATATTAGCAACAGAACCAGTATCAAATACCCAGGTGCTACTGCGAGCATTAGTAAGGTACACATCAATAACATGTATATCACATATACCTATGTTCACCTTGCCATCCTTCTTATCCGCCAAATACTTGGGGCAGTTCCGCTTCCAGTGACCAGTCTGTTTGCAGTAGAAGCACTCAGTTTCAGGCTTAGGACCAGACTTGGGTTTCTTCTCTTGAGCAGCAACTTTTTTACCGTTCTTCTTGAAGTTCCCTTTCTTCTTCCCTTTACCCTTTTTCTTGAAACTAGTGGTCTTGTTGACCATCAACACTTGATGCTCCTTTTTGATTTCTACCTCCGCAGCCTTTAGCAGTGCGAAGAGCTCGGGAATTGTCTTATCCATCCCTTGCGTAGTATAGTTCATCACGAAGCTCTTGTAGCTTGGTGGCAGTGATTGAAAAACTCTGTCAATGACACTATCAACAGGAAGATTAACTCCCAGTTGAGTCAAGTGATTATGATACCCAGACATTTTGAGTATATGTTCACTGACAGAACTATTCTCCTCCATCTTGCAGCTATAGAACTTATTGGAGACTTCAAATCTCTCAATCCGGGCATTTGCTTGAAATATTAACTTCAACTCCTGGAACATCTCATATGCTCCATGACGTTCAAAACATCGTTGAAGTCCCGGTTCTAAGCCGTAAAGCATGGCACACTGAACTATCGAGTAGTCATCAGCTTTACTCTGCCAAACGTTCTTAACATTGTCAGTAGCAGGCCTGGCACCCAGCAGTGCTTCCAGGACGTAATTCTTCTGTGTAGCAATGAGGATAATCCTCAAGTTACGGACCCAGTCCGTGTAATTGCTACCATCATCTTTCAACTTTGCTTTCTCAAGGAACACATTAAAATTCAACGAAACAACAGCATGAGCCATCTATCTACAATCATCATAGACAAGCAAAAAACTATAAGGTACTAAGTTCATGATAAATTTAAGTTCAATTGATCATATTACTTAAGAACTCCCACTTAGATAGACATCCCTCTAATCCTCTAAGTGATCACGTGATCCAAATCAACTAAACCATGTCCGATCATCACGTGAGATGGAGTAGTTTCAATGGTGAACATCACTATGTTGATCATATCTACTATATGATTCACGCTTGACCTTTCGGTCTTAGTGTTTCGAGGCCATATCTGCATATGCTAGGCTCGTCAAGTTTAACCTGAGTATTCCGCGTGTGCAACTGTTTTGCACCTGTTGTATTTGAACGTAGAGCCTATCACACCCGATCATCACATGGTGTCTCAGCACGAAGAAGTTTCGCAACGGTGCATACTCAGGGAGAACACTTATACCTTGATAATTTAGTGAGAGATCATCTTATAATGTTACCGTCAATCAAATAAAGATAAGATGCATAAAAGATAAACATTACATGCAATCAATATAAGTGATATGATATGGCCATCATCATCTTGTGCTTGTGATCTTCATCTCCGAAGCACCGTCATGATCACCATTGTCACCGGCGCGACACTTTGATCTCCATCGTAGCATCGTTCTCGTCTCGCCAACTTATGCTTCTACGACTACCGCTACCGCTTAGTGATAAAGTAAAGCATTATAGGGTGATTGCATTGCATACAATAAAGCGACAACCATATGGCTCCTGCCAGTTGCCGATAACTCGGTTACAAAACATGATCATATCATACAATAAAATATAGCATCATGCCTTGACCATATCACATCACAACATGCCCATGCGAAAATAAGTTAGACATCCTCTACTTTGTTGTTGCAAGTTTTACGTGGCTGCTACGGGCTGAGCAAGAACCGTTCTTACCTACGCATCAAAACCACAACGATAGTTTGTAAGGTTAGTGTTGTTTTAACCTTCTGAAGGACCGGGCGTAGCCACACTCGGTTCTACTAAAGTTGGATAAACTGACACCCGCAGGCCACCTGTGTGCAAAGCACGTTGGTAGAACCAGTCTCGCGTAAGCGTACGCGCAATGTCGGTCCGGGCCGCTTCATCCAACAATACCGCCGAACCAAAGTATGACATGCTGGTAAGCATTATGACTTGTATCGCCCACAACTCACTTGTGTTCTACTCGTGCATATAACATCAACGCATAAAACCTGGCTTGGATGCCACTATTGGGGAACGTAGTAATTTCAAAATTTTCCTACGCACATGCAAGATCATGGTGATGCATAGCAACGAGAGGGGAGAGTGTGTCCACGTACCCTCGTAGACCGAAAGCAGAAGTGTTAGCACAACACGGTTGATGTAGTCG
Source organism: Triticum aestivum (assembly GCF_018294505.1). Taxonomy (NCBI): domain Eukaryota; kingdom Viridiplantae; phylum Streptophyta; class Magnoliopsida; order Poales; family Poaceae; genus Triticum; species Triticum aestivum. Next base: position 672,133,624 of record NC_057800.1, on the reverse strand, counting down.
TACATCTTCACGATCCGACCGATCAAGTACCGAACGCACGACACCTCCGAGTTCTGCACACGTTCAACTCGATGACGTCCCTCAAACTCCGATCCAGCAGAGCTTTGAGGGGGAGTTCCGTCAGCACGACGGCGTGGTGACGATGATGACGTTGTACCGACACAAGGCTTCGCCTATGCACCGCTATGATATGACCGAGGTGGATTATGGTGGAGGGGGCACCGCACACGGCTAAAAGATCCAAGAGATCAATTGTTGTGTCTATGGGGTGCCCCCCTCCTCCGTATATAAAGGGGGGGAGGAGGAGGGGGCTTGCCAAGGGGAGGAGGCGCACCCAAGGGGGGGCAATCTACTCCAAGTAGGTTTTGCCCCCCTTTCCTATTCCAACTAGGAGAAGGGGAAGTAGGAGGTGGAGAGAAGGAAGGAGAAGGGGGGACGCCACCCCCTTCCCTTTCCCAATTCGGATTGGGGCAAGGGGGGCCGCGCGCCACCTCCTGCTGCCTCTCCTCTTCCACAACTTGGACCCATGAGGCCCAATACCCCCCCCCCCCGGGGGGGGGGGGGTCCGGTAACCCCTGGTACTCCGGTATATATCCAATAACCCCCGGAACCATTCCGGTGTCCGAATATAGTCGTCCAATATATCAATCTTCATGTCTCGACCATTTCGAGACTCCTCGTCATGTCCGTGATCACATCCAGGACTCCGAACTACCTTCCGTACATCAAAACACATAAACTCATAATATAACTGTCATCAAACTTTAAGCGTGCGGACCCTACGGGTTCAAGAACTATGTAGACATGACCGAGACACGTCTCCGGTCAATAACCAATAGCGGAACCTGGATGCTCATATTGGCTCCTACATATTCTACGAAGATCTTTATCGGTCAAACCATAACAACATATGTTGTTCCCTTTGTCATCGGTATGTTACTTGCCCGAGATTTGATCGTCGGTATCTCAATACCTAGTTCAATCTCATTACCGGCAGGTCTTTTTACTCGTTCCGTAATACATAATCCCGCAACTAACTCATTAGTTACAATGCTTGCAAGGCTTGAGTGATGTGTATTACCGAGTGGGCCTAGAGATACCTCTCCGACAATCAGAGTGACAAATCCTAATCTTGAAATACGCCAACCCGACAAGTACCTTTGGAGACACCTGTAGAGCACCTTTATAATCACCCAGTTATGTTGTGACGTTTGGTAGCACACAAAGTGTTCCACCGGTAAACAGGAGTTGCATAATCTCATAGTCACAGGAACATGTATAAGTCATGAAGAAAGCAATAGCAACAAACTAAATGATCAAGTGCTAAGCTAATGGAATGGGTCAAGTCAATCACATCATTCTCCTAATGATGTGATCTCGTTAATCAAATGACAACTCTTTGTCTATGGTTAGGAAACATAACCATCTTTGATTCAACGAGCTAGTCAAGTAGAGGCATACTAGTGACACTCTGTTTTGTCTACGTATTCACACATGTATCATGTTTCCGGTTAATACAATTCTAGCATGAATAATAATCATTTATCATGATATAAGGAAATCAATAATAACTTTATTATTGCCTCTAGGGCATATTTCCTTCAGCTAGCAATGATGGAAGGGTGAGAGTGCGTATAATCCATGGACTCAACATTGGTCATAAAGAACTCACATACTTATTGCAAAAATCTACAAGTCATCAAAACCAAGCACTACACACATGCTCCTAGGGGGATAGATTGGTAGGAAAAGACCATCGCTCGTCCCCGACCGCCACTCATAAGGAAAGCAATCAAAGAACACCCCATGCTTCAAATTTGTCACACAATGTTTACCATACGTGCATGCTCTACGGGACTTGCCAACTTCAACACAAGTATTCATCAATTTCACAATTACTCAACTAGCACACCTCTAATATTACCACCTTTATATCTCAAGGCAACTATCAAGCATACAACTTCTCTTAGCATTTAAAATTTATAACCAAAGTGAATTACCATGCTGTTCTAAAAGACTCTCAAACTGATATAATGGAAGCATGAGAGATCAATTATTTCTATAAAATAGAACCACCGCCGTGCTCTAAAAGATATAAGCGAAGTACTAGAGCAAAAATTATCCAACTCAAAAGATATAAGTGAAGCACATAGCGTATTCTAATAAATTCCAATTCATGCGTGTCTCTCCCAAAAGGCGTGTACAGAAAGGATGATTGTGGTAAACTAAAAATAAAAGACTCAAATCATACAAGATGCTCCAAGCAAAACACATATCATGTGGGGAATAAAAATATAGCTCCAAGTAAAGTTACCGATGGACGAAGACGAAAGAGGGGACGCCTTCCGGGGCATCCCCAAGCTTAGGCTTTTGGTTGTCCATTTTACCTTGGGGTGCCTTGTGCATCCCCAATCTTAGGCTCTTGCCGCTCCTTGTTCCATAATCCATCAAATCTTTAGCCAAAACTTGAAAACTTCACAACTCAAAACTTAAAAGAAAATCTCGTGAGCTCCGTTAGTAAAAGAAAACAAACCACCACTTCAAGGTAATGTAATGAACTCATTCTTTATTTATATTGGTGTTAAACCTACTGTATTCCAACTTTTCTATGGTTCATAAACTCTATTACTAGCCATAGATTCATTAAAATAAGCAAACAACACATGAAAAACAGAATCTGTCAAAAATAGAACAGTCTGTAGTAATATGTAGGTTTAGAATACTTCTGGAACCCCAAAAATTCCAAAATAAATTGTTGGACATTAGGAATTTATCTATTAATCATCTGCAAAAAGAATTAACTAAATATCACTCTCCAGTAAAAAATGGCAGCAAATCTCGTGAGCGCTAAAGTTTCTATTTTTTACAGCAAGATCGCAAAGACTTTCCCCAAGTCTTCCCAAAGGTTCTACTTGGCACAAACACTAATTAAAAGCATAAAACCACATATAAGCACAGTATAGATGAATGAATTATTTATTACTAAACAGAATCAAAAAGCAAGAAAGCAAAATAAAATTGGGTTGCCTCCCAACAAGCGCTATCGTTTAACGCCCCTAGCTAGGCATAAAAGCAAGGATAGATCTAGGTCTTATCATCTTTGGTATGCAATCAATAAGTGGCTATCATAATAGATTCATAAGGTAATTTAAGTGTTCCATGCCCTTCCTTAACGGAAATTGGAATCTAGTATTCCCTTCCTTCATATCAATAATTGCGCCAATCGTTCTAAGGAAAGGTCTACCAAGAATAATAGGACATGTAGGATTGCAATCTATATCAAGGACAATGAAATCTACAGGCACATAATTCCTATTTGCAACAAGAATAACATCATTAATTCTTACAATAGGTTTCTTAATGGTGGAATCCTCAAGATGCAAGTTTAAAGAACAATCATCAAACTCACGGAAACCTAGCAAATCACACAAAGTTTTAGGAATCGTGGAAACACTAGCACCCAAATAACATAAAGCAAAGAATTCATGATCTTTAATCTTAATTTTAATAGTAGGTTCCCACTCATCATGAAGTTTTCTAGGGAAAGAAACTTCCAATTCAAGTTTTTCTTCATAAAATTGCATTAAGTCATCAACAATATGTTTAGTAAAAGCTTTATTTTGACTATAAGCATGCGGAGATTTAGCATAGATTGTGAGGGAGTCCTGGATTAGGGGGTCTCTGGACAGCCGGATTATATCCTTTGGCCGGACTGCTAGACTATGAAGATACAAGATTGAAGACTTCGTCTCGTGTCCATATGGGAATCTACTTGGCGTGGAAGGCAAGCTTAGGCAATACGGATATGTATATCTCCTCCTTTGTAACCGACCTTGTGTAACCCTAGCCCCCTCCGGTGTCTATATAAACCGGAGGGTTTTAGTCCGTAGGACAACATACAATCATACCATAGGCTAGCTTCTAGGGTTTAGCCTCTCCGATCTCGTGGTAGATCAACTCCTGTAATACTCATATCATCAAGAATAAATCAAGCAGGACGTAGGGTTTACCTCCATCAAGAGGGCCCGAACCTGGGTAAAACATCGTGTCCCCAGCCTCCTGTTACCATCCGCCTTAGACGCACAGTTCGGGACCCCCTACCCGAGATCCACCGGTTTTGACACCGACATTGGTGCTTTCATTGAGAGTTCCTCTATGCCGTCGCCAGAAGGAAGGATGTCTCGTTTTGTCTTTAAAGACGGTACTACTGTTGGGGGAGCTTTGGCTGTCGGCCAAACTCTCCGGCTAGGCGGTTTCATCATGACCGCCTGTTCGGCCGCCGCGCCGGTCATCGAAAACAGCCCCCACGTCAAATCAGCACTCGCCAAACAGATGGATCCAATGGAGCTCGCCTCCTTAAACGAGCTCTTGGATCACATCGTTGCCTTGGGAGTCGCTATGGACTATGATCGGGTTGGGCTTAAACCCGATCAAAGGGAGATTAACTCTCCACCGGTCACCCATCATATTGCACTGGTGGACGAACAATGCGGCGACCTTTCCTCTATCTTGAGGACCAACTATGTCCGGATTCCCGAGCTCTCCGAGCCGGACGCTCGTTCGCGGGAGGACAACATCCAATCCCTGATGAGGGAGTCCTGGATTAGGGGGTGTTCGGGTAGCCGGACTATACCTTCAGCCGGACTCTAGGACTATGAAGATACAAGATTGAAGACTTCGTCCCGTGTCCGGATGGGACTTTCCTTGGCGTGGAAGGCAAGCTTGGCGATGCGGATATTCAAGATCTCCTACCATTGTAACCGACTCTATGTAACCCTAACCCTATCCGGTGTCTATATAAACCGGAGGGTTGTAGTCCGTAGGCAATCAACTCCATACACAACAATCATAACATAGGCTAGCTTCTAGGGTTTAGCCTCCTTGATCTCGTGGTAGATCTACTCTTGTACTACCCATATCATCAATATTAATCAAGCAGGACGTGGGGTTTTACCTCCATCGAGAGGGCCCGAACCTGGGTAAAACATCGTGTTCCCTGCCTCCTGTTACCATCCGGCCTAGACGCACAGTTCGGGACCCCCTACCCGAGATCCGCCGGTTTTGACACCGACATTGGTGCTTTCATTGAGAGTTCCTCTGTGCCGTCACAATCAGGAAGGATGCCTCCTCCCGTCTTTAAAGACGGCGCCGTTGCTAAGGGAGCCTTGGCTGTCGGCCAAACCCTCCGGCTAGGTGGTTTCCTCATGACCGCCTGTTCGGCTGTTGCGCCGACGGTGACCTCTCGGGTCATCAAAAGCAACCTACACGTCAGCTCGGAGCTCGTCGAGCAGCTAGATCCAATGGAGCTCTCTTCCGTAAACGAGCTCTTGGATCGCATCGCCGCCCTGGGGGTCGCTACGGATTACGACCAGGTTGGGCTTAAACCCGATCTAAGAGAAATTAACTCTCCCCAAGTCACCCACCACGTTGCCGTGGTAGAGACGCAGTGCGGCGACCCTTCATCTATTTTAAGGACTAGCTACGTCCGAATTCCCGACCCCTCCAAGCCGGATACCCGCGGAGGGGGAGATGTAACTCAAGACCTGAGCTTAGGATCAGGCAACGGGCCAGATTCACTGGACAACATCCAAGAATCCGAACTTCAGAGTTCGGAAACTCTTCGGCCTCCGAATCTTGGATTGGGTGAGGTTTCAGATTCAACGACACCCGCCCACCCGATCATAAGCGATCTCTCCCAAATCAGGCAGAGGCCCGAGGAAACAGTACATCATTACTGGGCCAGATTCCTCCTGGTTATGAACAGGATAAAGGATTGCCGCGAGGAAGACGCAATCTCAATTTTCTGCAGTAATTGCACGGACAAGGGAATCCTTAACGCCGTAAGTCGTCGTGATATCACACGCTTCGCTGACTTGGCGTCCATAGTACAAAAATACTGTGCGATGGAAAGCGCCTGGAAAACCGAAATAAATTTTTGGGATAATCCGGCCTTGAATAGTAATCCCGTCCGAACTAAGAGGGTGCATCATCACAGGACACCCGGGATAAACACCAAAAAGCCAAAACCCTCTACAGGGCATGGAACCGTACTGGAAAGATGGCTTGATGGACCCTGTAGAATTCACAGTACAGAGGACGCCACACCAACTCACAGCCTTAGAGCATGTTGGATACTCCGGCAGGTGGCCAAAATCGGCGAGGACCTCTTAATTCCGGAGGCCGCAGAAAGCCAGCCCAAGGACACCAGTACCGTTCTCACAGTCTTCGAGACTTTCGCATCAAACAATGTGCGAAAAAGAACACTCCGCAGCCTCGCCGAAGTCTATCAAGTTGCAACAATAAATCCATGGAGCGACACTGCCATTACCTTCAACGCAAGTGATGAACCTAGATTCCGAACAGCCCGAGCACCAGCCGCATTGGTCCTCAGTCCCATAGTGGACGGCTTTCGCCTCACCAAGGTGCTCATGGATGGAGGCAGCGGACTGAACCTCATTTATGAGGAAACCCTTCAAAAAATGGAAATAGACTGGAACCGCGTCGAGCGAAGCAGCACAACCTTTAGAGGAATAATCCCCAGTCGGGAAGCGCGCTGCACAGGAAAAATCACACTAGATGTGGTGTTCGGCACGCCGGATAATTACAGGTCCGAAGAAGTCACGTTTCAGGTGGCCCCGTTCAAGAGCGGACATCACGCTTTACTAGGGCGGGAAGCATTCACAATCTTCCAAGCAATACCCCATTACGGGTACATGAAGCTTAAGATGCCCGGGCCGAACGGAATTATCACTCTAGCTAGTGATCCGGACATAGCACTCCGCGCCGAAAACAAGACGGCCGCATTAGCCCTTGAGGCACTATCGGAAGCCTTAGCGGCCGAGGAACTGACTGCGCTGCGCTCCATGGTTAACAGGGATGATGTGATACTCGACAAGAGATCCAAATCCACATCCTTCAAGCCAGCTGACGAAATAGTCAAATTCCAGGTCCATCCAACGGACCCCAATAAAACAGCTTCCATCGGGGCACGACTGAACCCTGATGTAGACGCCGCACTGCGAGAGTTCCTACGAGAGAACTGGGACATTTTCGCCTGGCACCCTTCAGACATGCCAGGGATCCCACGCAGGCTGGCCGAACACAGCTTAAATATCCTAAAAGGATTCAAGCCTGTCAAACAAGCACTTCGACGTTTTTCCGAACCCAAGAGACATGTTATGGGAGAGGAGCTAGCCAAGCTATTGGAGGCCGGATTCATTAGAGACATAAAACATCCGGACTGGCTAGCAAACCTGGTGATGGTACCAAAGAAGGACAAATCCTGGCGCATGTGTGTCAATTTTAAAGACCTTAACAAGGCCTGCCCAAAGGATCCCTTCCCCCTCCCGCGTATCGATCAAATTATCGATGCCACCGCAGGACATGACTCGTTGTGTTTCCTCGACGCATACTCCTGTTACCATCAAATCAAGATGGCAGAATTAGACCAAGCTGCAACAGCATTTATCACACCATACGGCCCATTCTGCTTCAACACAATGCCCTTCGGGCTGAAAAACGCCGGCGCAACATATCAGCGCATGATCCAGACATGTCTGGCAAACCAGATCGGCAAAACAGTAGAAGCATATGTGGATGATGTGGTCGTCAAATCAAGACATTTCGAATCCCTAGTAGACGACTTGAGGCTTACATTCGATAACCTCCGAAAATATGACATCAAGCTCAACCCAGAAAAATGCGTCTTCGGTGTTCCAGTCGGAAAGCTCTTGGGCTTCATTGTATCCGGTAGAGGAATTGAAGCAAATCCAGCCAAGATCCGAGCTTTCTCAAAATTGGATATACCAAAGGACCTCAAACAAATACAAAAATTAACCGGATGCGTGGCGGCTTTAAGCCGCTTCATCTCCCGCTTGGGAGAAAAGGCACTACCCCTCTATCGCCTCCTTCGGCGCACCGAACACTTCGAGTGGACGGATGCCGCCACGGCCGAACTTGATGAAATAAAAGCCATATTGGCAACAAACCCAGTCCTGGCCGCGCCAACACCGGCGAACCAATGTTATTGTACATTGCAGCAACACATCAAGTTGTCAGCGCAGTGCTCGTTGTCGAGCGGGAAACGGACGGACACAAATTCCCCCTTCAAAGGCCGGTCTACTACGTGTCCACTGTCCTCACTCCATGCAAATCACGGTACCCGCATTATCAAAAGATTGCATACGCGGTATTCATGGCATCCCGGAAGCTACGACACTACTTTCAAGAGTGTTCCATAACAGTAGCCTCGGAAGTACCACTCAACGATATTATCAACAACCGCGATGCAACGGGCCGGATTGCAAAATGGGCCATCGAGCTTCTCCCGTTCGATATAACCTATAAGCCACGGCGAGCTATTAAATCGCAAGTTTTGGCCGACTTCGTCGCAGAATGGACGGAGGCCGAGCTCCCTAAAGAGTACGGCACATATTCAAACTGGATTATGCATTTCGACGGCTCCAAAATGTTGGCCGGACTGGGGGCTGGCGTCGTCCTGACGTCCCCCACAGGAGACACAGTCCAATATGTGCTCCAGATCATGTACACGGATTCCAACAATGCAGCCGAATATGAGGCCCTCCTACATGGTCTCCGGATAGCAGTATCCATGGGTATCCAGCGCCTAGAGGTACGCGGGGATTCAAACCTCGCGATATCCCAAATAAATGGAGACTTCGACGCCAAGGACCCAAAAATGGCAGCTTACCGCAACGCCGTCCTAAAAATGTCAGCTCGGTTCGAAGGGCTGGAGTTTCACCATATAGCCCGAGAAAACAATCAAGCAGCGGACGTCCTGGCACGCATCGGAGCAAAACGCGATGCAGTCCCCCCCAACATCTTTTTGGAAAGATTGTTCAAGCCATCCGTAGCATGGGAGGGGGAACCCGCAAATAACAGCCCGGACCCAGCCGCACCACTCGACGCCGAACAATCTGACACAATTGGAGGCTCTGCCAATGAAATTACACCTTCAGCCCACGTAATAATGGCGGTTATCGCCCCGTGGACAGAACCATTCCTAGCCTACCTTACTAGGCAGGAACTCCCGGAGGACCAAAACGAGGCCCGCTGCATAGTGCGGCGATCTAAAGCCTATAGAGTCCATGAGGGAGAGCTTTATAAGAAAAGCACTACCGGAGTCCTTCAAAGGTGCATCTCCGAAGAGGAAGGGCGGAACCTTCTGGCTGAAATTCATGCCGGACTCGGTGGTCACCACGCCGCTGCTCGGTCCCTTGTTAGCAAGGCTTTCCGTACAGGCTTTTATTGGCCGACGGCCCGGGCAGACGCTCAGGACCTAGTCCAACGATGCGCTGGTTGCCAACTTTTTGCCAACCAAAGCCATATGCCACCCACCGCACTCCAAACTATACCCATCACCTGGCCTTTTGCGGTCTGGGGGCTTGACATGGTCGGACCCCTTAAAGGTGGGACCGATAGGAAAAAATACTTACTGGTCATGGTGGATAAATTCACCAAATGGATAGAAGCCAAGCCTGTTAAAACGGCCGAATCCGGACCTGTGATAGACTTCATATCCGGGGTTGTACACCGTTATGGCGTCCCCCACAGCATCATAACCGATAACGGTACAAACTTTACCGCCGACGAGGTAAAACTCTGGTGCAAAAACATGGGCATCAAGCTCGATTATGCTTCCGTCTATCACCCACAAACCAACGGCCAGGTCGAACGTGCAAATGGTCTTATCATGAGCGGCATTAAACCCAGACTGGTGCGGTCCCTCAAGGAATCTAACACGCACTGGGTAGAGGAGCTCGACTCCGTGCTATGGGGGCTGCGGACCACGCCAAATCGCACCACCGGATACACACCATTTTTTATGGTGTACGGCGCAGAGGCAGTTCTGCCCTGCGACATAATTCATGACTCACCTAGAGTGCGCATGTACGAAGAAAGAGAAGCCGAGCTCGATCGGCAGGACAACTTGGACGCCTTGGAGGAGGAGCGTGACGTGGCAAAAGCCCGTTCCGCATTTTATCAACAGCAGGCCCGAAGATATCAAAGCAGAGAAGTACGGGCCAAAAATTACAATGTTGGCGAACTAGTTCTACGCCTGCCGGATAAGAAAAAGGACAAACTCAAGCCCAAGTGGGAAGGTCCATTCATAATCGACCAAGTCCTGACTGGTGGGGCGTACCGCCTGCGAGATGCGTCGGATAACCGACTCGAGCCGAACCCGTGGAACGCCACCCGTCTCCGAAGATTCTATGCCTAGCGCCGGACTCTGTGTTCGTCTCCTTCCTCTGTCCATTTTTTGCATTTTTCTGTCTTACATTTCTCTCCTTCCCCTCTTTTCTTTTATAGCCCTTAAAGGCTCATCTAGTGACGCGCCACTCGCGCTCATTAAACCTGGGGGCTTCTTTAACAGAAGCTTATTTATACGGGCTTCACGCCCAACACATGCGTCAAACTTCCGCATGTACCTTTTTCTTCACCATTATATGCATCGATATGACTTAAGTTTTGGCCAAGCTGGGTTGCCTGGCTCCTGTGCTTACCCCTACGTTCCCGATTGTTCGGCTAGGCGGTAAAGGGAGCACCTCTGCGATTGTTACTGCCGGGTCAGCCGGATGTGTACCTCAGACTGGGTGAAGCCGAAAGCTAGCGTTCTTAAGGGAATATTCGGTCGGTGAAATAAAAGATGATCTTTTTACTCATTTTATGCGCCCCCAGATGCTTTTTTCTGCGTCTTTTCACGCAGTCCGGACATGCACTTTAGGGCATGCCTCCCAGCGAAAGGAACCCCTAACGGAACTATTCTCTCTGGAAGATGTTTCTTACTAACCATGTAATATAACATAACTAGTTGGGCACTTGTCTGATAAAGCACTAATGACCCCTACGCCTGGTCTCCACGCATACCCCGGTTCTTATATAACCGCTATGGTATTCGGACACACTCCGGACCGTCAGGTCCCGAGGTTGAAGCGAAAAGGTCGGCAACGACAAACGATCTACAATCCGGCTAGAAGGCATTACACATGTCAATTCAAAATTACACAGTCATTCTGACTGATTGTATTCCTCTTCTATACCATCTAACAGGCTGTCTAATTTACAGTCCTGCTGGGAATACTTCGCGGCCAACTCTACTTGGCCGTATACTAAGCTTACAGGGATCTCCTTCCCGTCAGGCCCCACTGGTCCGACCTCGGCCATGTGGTTTGGGTCAGACTTCGTAAAACGGGTCTTCACCATGGCCCAGGCCTCCCTAGCGCCTTGTCGGCAGGCCGATATCTTCCACAACCGGAAGCGCCGCCGAGCTCCCTTCAGCTTCTCCGCAAGCTCTCCAAGGCCCTCGGGCACGGAGTGGGCAGGCCATAAGGCTTGGGCAATACCCCGCATCGCCTGCCGAATTCGCTCGTGCAGTTGCAAGAGTTCGGGAAGAAGGTCACCCGTAGAACCGGGCATCTCCTCTGCAGGACGACCTGTGAGCATACCTACAGACATTACTCTGTTAGTCGACTTCCTCGCCGAACTCTTTTTTCAAAGTTCGTTCAAGCACTTACTAAAAATGCCGCGTCGAAGCCGCTGATTCTCCTTCGTGGAGTCCGACAGCTGGCCACGAACATCTTTAAGTTCGACGTCCAGCTTGGTGTTGGCATCCTGAAGATCATTCTTCTCTCGCCTCACCTTTGTCAACGTACTCTCACCGGCCTTTAGCCGGCGTAAGAGTTGTTGCTTGTCCGGATCGAGTCCGGCGCCATCTGCAATATGATTTGTCAGATTTGCACCCACACCGCACAATACTAATCTTTCAAAGTGTATCTTACCTGAGGGGGTCTCTTTGGGCTCCCCTGCTGCGGCTAGTGCGGCCTCTAGTTGGGCCTTGCACTTTTCCAGCTCCTGGGACAGTACGGTATTCTTCTCTGTAAGAAGCTGCATATTAAATGATCCTTAAATCAGTTGCTCTAACTGCTTCAAGTCTCGGGGGCTACTGGCATATATATATATATATATATATTTAACCAAAATTTTCTTACCCGTATGTCTTTTACATACTGCTCCGTGGCTCTGGCTAAACCATTTTGAGCGGCACGGAGGTATGCATCTCCCGAATTAAAGGCATCTAAAGCCTCTTGGGAGAAACAAGCGTCGCGTAGAATTGTCCGGCGACGCCTGTGGTTCATGGCACTCTCCACTTCAGAATTTGTGGCAGACAGCCTTTCCGCATCCTCTGTCGAAGGAGCGTCCGGTGTGCACTTTGTGCTTGCCTCCGCTTCCTGGCCAGACGTTGGAACCTGGCTGGTGGAAGCGCGATTGGCAACCTCTCCGGATGTAGTCCGGCGAGGTCTCTTTGTTCTGAAGATAGCACGAACGTTAATATGCCCTGACAGAATAACTCCAGGGAAACAAAGGGTGCACTATACCCTTGCGTCGGCATCTCAGTCCAGATTATATTCCTTTTTGCCCCACGGGGCCCTGCGGCCCCTCGTTGGCTAGCCGCCGCAGGTTCGTCCTCCTGCCTCGGAAATCTCCCCTACAAAACACGGCTGTCGTCAGAAACACCGGGCTACGTGAGGGCAGAATCTCTTTCAAGGGAATAAGACCCCGGTTTCTGTCACCTGGGAGGCCGGGATTAACCCTGGGTAACCCGCCGTAATGGCTACCAAGGTATTGTCCTTGCTTAGCTGATAGAACACCCCATCGATAAACTCCACCGATATGTCCGGATCCTCTTCGGAGTCCGGATCGAGGGACCGTTCTGGGTCCTCGGGCTGTGGAGGGCAGCTGTTTATATCCTTTACCTCCTGTCACAGTTCCTGCATTAAAGTCGTTAGACTACCTATCTAACCATGGGAGTATAAAACAAACGGGCAAGCGCAATTGTTCACTTACCCAACTTGGAGGATCGTACATACTGAATCCGGCCCGCGGGTTGGCGCGGAGGAATTCCTCCTTTTCTCCCTTGTACAAAGAGGATAAGATCTTTAATAGGGCGGCGGCTGAGGCCGGCCCCTTACGACCATAACGGGTGGCGTCATCCTCCCCGTTGAAATCCCACATGGGGTGGCCTCTATATTGAAGCGGCTGCACCCCCCGCATAATGCATGCGGCCATGACTCCAATCATGGTTAGTCCAGAATGAGCCAACAGTCTTATTCGGCCCATCAGGTAAAGGACGTCTCTGTCGCTTTCTCTCTGAGAGTTCCGCGGACGCCAGCTCAAGCGTTTCTTCAATGGAGCACTGTTGAACTCAGGGAGACCGACCCGGATAGGGTCCGGTAGCGGGACGTCATCTATGTAAAACCATTCCGAAGGCCAGTCCTTGGACGCCTTCTTTGGGGTTCCGGATAGGTATCCGGTCCCGGCGATGCGCCATACTTCGGCTCCGCCCACTTGGTATATAGACCCCTCTTGAGAACGGGGCACCAGGCAGAATAACCTCTTCCACAGCGCGAAATGAGCCTCAACGCCTAAAAATAGCTCGCAAAGGGCGACGAAACCCGCAATATGCAATACGGAGGCGGGCGTGAGATTGTGCAGCTGGAGGCCGTAGAACTCCAGAAGCCCGCGGAGAAATGGATGAATTGGAAATCCCAGTCCCCTCATTAGATAGGGGACGAGGCACACCCGCTCTCCTTTAGAAGGATTGGGGGTGCTCTCCCCTTGTTTTCCGCCATTATAGGTGGCGAGACCGGCTCGGACCGGGACCATGTATGCCTGAGGGAGAAATCCCTTGGCCTGAAGTGACACTAACTCGCTATGCGGGATGGTGCAACTCTCCTAGTCCCCGGGTTTGGGACCGGAGGGGCGAGGGGAGGAGCTGCGACGGCTGGTCATGTTGGAATGGACCTTTGCTGGAAGCGCTCTGATGATAACTCGCGGAGAGGAGAAGATGTGGTTTGGACCTAAATCCCAATCCCATTAAATAGGCGGCTCGTTTATGCGGCTAGGGGTGTGAGTGTAAAAACACCCCAACTTTTCGCGTTCGTTTGACACATGGAAGACATCCATTATTGGGCGTGGAAGCCAAGGAGCACTACATTACAAAAATCGCACATTATTCCTACAAGTACACAAGATTTGGAGAAGAACCCGCCTTGCAATGCCGAACAATCTGCGCGCCGGACTCGTCGTCATTGAAGCCTGGTTCGGGGGCTACTGAGGGAGTCCTGGATTAGGGGGTGTTCGGGTAGCTGGACTATACCTTCAGCCGGACTCCAGGACTATGAAGATACAAGATTGAAGACTTCAACCCGTGTCCGGATGGGACTTTCCTTGGCGTGGAAGGCAAGCTTGGCGATGCGGATATTCTGTTGGGGAACGTAGTAATTTCAAAAAAATTCCTACACACACGCAAGATCATGGTGATGCATAGCAACGAGAGGGGAGAGTATGATCTACGTACCCTTGTAGATCAACAATGGAAGCGTTAACTTGGTTGATGTAGTCGTACGTCTTCACGACCCGACCGATCAAGCACCGAAACTACGGCACCTCCGAGTTCTAGCACACGTTCAGCTCGATGACGATCCCCGGACTCCGATCCAGCAAAGTGTTGGGGAAGAGTTCCGTCAGCATGACGGCGTGGTGACGATCTTGATGTACTACCGTCGCAGGGCTTTGCCTAAGCACCGCTACAATATTATCGAGGACTATGGTGGAAGGGGGCACTGCACACGGCTAAGAATATGATCACGTGGATCAACTTGTGTCTCTAGGGGTGCTCCCTGCCTCTGTATATAAAGGCTCAAAAGGGGGGGGGCGGCCGGCCAAGAGGAGGCGCGCCAGGAGGAGTCCTACTCCCTACGGGAGTAGGACTCCCCCCCTTTCCTAGTTGGAATAGGATTCGCGGAGGGGGGGAAGAGGAGAGAGAGGAGGAAGGGGGGCCGGCCCCCTCTCCTTGTCCTATTCAGACCAAGGGGGGGAGGGGCGCGTGGCCCATCTCTCGCCACCTCTCCTCTCTTCCACTAAGGCCCACTAAGGCCCATATACCTCCCGGGGGGTTCCGGTAACCTCCTGGTAATCCGGTAAAATCCTGATTTCACCCGGAACACTTCCAATATCCAAATATAGGCTTCCAATATATCAATCTTTATGTGTCGACCGTTTCGAGACTCCTCGTCATGTCCGTGATCACATCCGGGAGTCCGAACAAACTTCGGTACATCAAAATGCATAAACTCATAATATAACTATCATCGAAACCTTAAGCGTGCGGACCCTATGGGTTCGAGAACAATGTAGACATGACCGAGACACGTCTTCGGTCAATAACCAATAGCGGAACCTGGATGCTCATATTAGCTCCTACATATTCTACAAAGATCTTTTATTGGTCAGACCGCATAACAACATACGTTGTTCCCTTTGTCATCGGTATGTTACTTGCCCGAGATTCGATCGTCGGTATCCAATACCTAGTTCAATCTCGTTACCGGTAAGTCTCTTTACTCGTTCCGTAATCCATCATCCCGCAACTAACTCATTAGTCGCAATGCTTGCAAGGCTTATGTGATGTGCATTACCGAGAGGGCCCAGAGATACCTCTCCGACAATCGGAGTGACAAATCCTAATCTCGAAATATGCCAACCCAACATGTACCTTTGGAGACACCTGTAGAGCTCCTTTATAATCACCCAGTTACGTTGTGACGTTTGGTAGCACACAAAGTGTTCCTCCATCAAACGGGAGTTGCATAATCTCATAGTCATAGGAACATGTATAAGTCATTAAGAAAGCAATAGCAACATACTAAACGATCGGGTGCTAAGCTAATCGAATGGGTCATGTCAATCAGATCATTCATCTAATGATGTGATCCTGTTAATCAAATGATAACTCTTTGTCCATGGTTAGGAAACATAACCATCTTTGATTAACAAGCTAGTCTAGTAGAGGCATACTAGTGACACTCTGTTTGTCTATGTATTCACACATGTATTATGTTTCCGGTTAATAAAATTCTAGCATGAATAATAAACTTTTATCATGATATATAAGGAAATAAATAATAACTTTATTATTGCCTCTAGGGCATATTTCCTTCAGTCTCCCACTTGCACTAGAGTCAATAATCTAGATTACACAGTAATGATTCTAACACCCATGGAGGCATGGTGCTGATCATGTTTTGTTCGTGGAAGAGGCTTAGTCAACGGGTCTGCTACATTCAGATCCATATGTATCTTGCAAATCTCTATGTCTCCCACCTGGACTAGATCCCGGATGGAATTGAAGCGTCTCTTGATGTGCTTGGTTCTCTTGTGAAATCTGGAGTCCTTTGCCAAGGCAATTGCACCAGTATTGTCACAAAAGATTTTCATTGGACCCGGTGCACTAGGTATGACACCTAGATCGGATATGAACTCCTTCATCCAGACTCCTTCATTTGCTGCTTCCGAAGCAGCTATGTATTCTGCTTCACACGTAGATCCTGCCATGACGCTCTGTTTAGAACTGCACCAACTGATAGCTCCACTGTTTAATGTAAACACGTATCCGGTTTGTGATTTAGAATCGTCCGGATCAGTGTCAAAGCTTGCATCAACGTAACCGTTTACGATGAGATCTTTGTCACCTCCATATACGAGAAACATATCCTTAGTCCTTTTCAGGTACTTCAGGATGTTCTTGACCGCTGTCCGGTGATCCACTCCTGGATTACTTGGGTACCTCCCTTCTAGACTTATAGCAAGGCACACATTAGGTCTGGTACACAGCATTGCATACATGATAGAGCCTATGGCTGAAGCATAGGGAACATCTTTCATTTTCTCTCTATCTTCTGCAGTGGTCGGGCATTGAGTCTGACTCAACTTCACACCTTGTAACACATGCAAGAACCCTTTCTTTGCTTGATCCATTTTGAACTTCTTCAAAATCTTGTCAAGGTATGTGCTTTGTGAAAGTCCAATTAAGCGTCTTGATCTATCTCTATAGATCTTTATGCCTAATATATAAGCAGCTTCACCGAGGTCTTTCATTGAAAAACTCTTATTCAAGTATCCCTTTATGCTATCCAGAAATTCTATATCATTTCCAATCAGTAATATGTCATCCACATATAATATCAGAAATGCTACAGAGCTCCCACTCACTTTCTTGTAAATACAGGCTTCTCCAAAGGTTTGTATAAAACCAAATGCTTTGATCACACTATCAAAGCGTTTATTCCAACTCCGAGAGGCTTGCACCAGTCCATAAATGGATCGCTGGAGCTTGCACACTTTGTTAGCTCCCTTTGGATCAACAAAACCTTCCGGTTGCATCATATACAACTCTTCTTCCAGAAATCCATTCAGGAATGCAGTTTTGACATCCATCTGCCAAATTTCATAATCATAAAATGCGGCAATTGCTAACATGATTCGGACAGACTTAAGCATCGCTACGGGTGAGAAGGTCTCATCGTAGTCAACCCCTTGAACTTGTCGAAAACCTTTTGCGACAAGTCGAGCTTTGTAGACAGTAATATTACCGTCAGTTTCAGTCTTCTTCTTGAAGATCCATTTATTCTCAATTGCTTGCCGATCATCGGGCAAGTCAACCAAAGTCCATACTTTGTTCTCATACATGGATCCCATCTCAGATTTCATGGCTTCAAGCCATTTTTCGGAATCTAGGCTCACCATCGCTTCTTCATAGTTCGTACGTTCATCATGATCTAGTAGCATGACTTCCAGAACAGGATTACCGTACCACTCTGGCGCGGATCTTACTCTGGTTGATCTACGAGGTTCAGTAGTATCTTGTTCTGAAGTTTCATGATCATTATCATTAGCTTCCTCACTAATTGGTGTAGGTGTCGCAGAAACGGGTTTCTTTGGTGTACTACTTTCCAATAAGGGAGCAGGTACAGTTACCTCGTCAAGTTCTACTTTCCTCCCACTCACTTCTTTCGAGAGAAACTCCTTCTCTAGAAAGGATCCATTCTTAGCAACGAATGTCTTGCCTTCGGATCTGTGATAGAAGGTGTACCCAACAGTGTCCTTTGGGTATCCTATGAAGACACATTTCTCCGATTTGGGTTCGAGCTTATCAGGTTGAAGCTTTTTCACATAAGCATCGCAGCCCCAAACTTTAAGAAACGACAACTTTGGTTTCTTGCAAAACCATAGTTCATAAGGTGTCGTCTCAATGGATTTTGATGGTGCCCTATTTAACGTGAATGCGGCCGTCTCTAAAGCATAACCCCAAAATGATAGCGGTAAATTTGTAAGAGACATCATAGATCGCACCATATCAAGTAAAGTACGATTACGACGTTCGGACACACCATTACGCTGAGGTGTTCCGGGTGGCGTGAGTTGCGAAACTATTCCGCATTGTTTCAGATGTAGACCAAACTCGTAACTCAAATATTCTCCTCCACGATCAGATCGCAGAAACTTTATTTTCTTGTTACGATGATTTTCAACTTCACTCTGAAATTCTTTGAACTTTTCAAATGTTTCAGACTTATGCTTCATTAAGTAGATATACCCATATCCGCTTAAATCATCTGTGAAGGTGAGAAAATAACGATATCCGCCACGAGCCTCAACATTCATCGGACCACATACATCTGTATGTATGATTTCCAACAAATCTGTTGCTCTCTCCATTGTACCGGGGAACAGTGTTTCAGTCATCTTGCCCATGAGGCACGGATCGCAAGTACCAAGTGATTCATAATCAAGAGGTTCCAAAAGTCCATCGGTATGGAGTTTCTTCATGCGCTTTACACTGATATGACCTAAAAGGCAGTGCCACAAATAAGTTGCACTATCATTATCAACTCTGCATCTTTTGGTTTCAACATTATGAATATGTGTGTTACTACTATCGAGATTCATCAAAAATAGACCACTCTTCAAAGGTGCATGACCATAAAAGATATTACTCATATAAATAGAACAACCATTATTCTCTGATTTAAATGAATAACCATCTCGCATTAAACAAGATCCAGATATAATGTTCATGCTCAACGCTGGCACCAAATAACAATTATTTAGGTCTAATACTAATCCCGAAGGTAGATGTAGAGGTAGCGTGCCGACCGCGATCACATCGACTTTAGAACCATTTCCCACGCGCATCGTCACCTCGTCCTTTGCCAGTGTTCGCTTAATCCGTAGTCCCTGTTTCGAGTTGCAAATATTAGCAACAGAACCAGTATCAAATACCCAGGTGCTACTGCGAGCTCTAGTAAGGTACACATCAATAACATGTATATCACATATACCTTTGTTCACCTTGCCATCCTTCTTATCCGCCAAATACTTGGGGCAGTTCCGCTTCCAGTGACCAGTCTGCTTGCAGTAGAAGCACTCAGTTTCAGGCTTAGGTCCAGACTTGGGTTTCTTCTCCTGATCAGCAACTTGCTTGCTTTTCTTCTTGAAGTTCCCCTTCTTCTTCCCTTTTCCCTTTTTCTTGAAACTAGTGGTCTTGTTGACCATCAACACTTGATGCTCCTTCTTGATTTCTACCTCCGCAGCTTTCAGCATTGCGAAGAGCTCGGGAATAGTCTTATTCATCCCTTGCATATTATAGTTCATCACAAAGCTCTTTTAGCTTGGTGGCAGTGATTGGAGAATTCTGTCAATGACGCAATCATCTGGAAGATTAACTCCCATCTGAATCAAGTGATTATTATACCCAGACATTTTGAGTATATGCTCACTGACAGAATTGTTCTCCTCCATCTTGCAGCTATAGAACTTATTGGAGACTTCATATCTCTCAATCCGGGCATTTGCTTGAAATATTAACTTCAACTCCTGGAACATCTCATATGCTCCATGATGTTCAAAACATCGTTGAAGTCCCGATTCTAAGCCGTAAAGCATGGCACACTGAACTATCGAGTAGTCATCAGCTTTGCTCTGCCAGACGTTCATAACATCTGGTGTTGCTCCAGCAGCAGGCCTGGCACCCAGCGGTGCTTCCAGGACGTAATTCTTCTGTGCAGCAATGAGGATAATCCTCAAGTTATAGACCCAGTCCGTGTAATTGCTACCATCATCTTTCAACTTTGCTTTCTCAAGGAACGCATTAAATTTTAACGGAACAACAGCACGGGCCATTTATCTACATTTAACATAAACAAGCAAGACACTATCAGGGACTAAGTTCATGATAAATTAACGTTCAATTAATCATATTACTCAAGAACTCCCACTTAGATAGACATCCCTCTAATCATCTAAGTGATCACGTGATCCAAATCAACTAAACCATAACCGATCATCACGTGAAATGGAGTAGTTTTCAATGGTGAACATCGCTATGTTGATCATATCTACTATATGATTCACGCTCGATCTTTCGATCTTAGTGTTCCGAGGCCATATCTGCATATGCTAGGCTCGTCAAGTTTAACCTGAGTATTCTGCGTGTGCAAAACTGGCTTGCACCCGTTGTAGATGGACGTAGAGCTTATCACACCCGATCATCACGTGGTGTCTGGGCACGACGAACTTTGGCAACGGTGCATACTCAGGGAGAACACTTTTATCTTGAAATTTAGTGAGAGATCATCTTATAATGCTACCGTCAATCAAAGCAAGATAAGGTGCATAAAAGATAAACATCACATGCAATCAATATAAGTGATATGATATGGCCATCATCATCTTGTGCTTGTGATCTCCATCCTCGAAGCACCGTCGTGATCACCATCGTCACCAGCGCGACACCTTGATCTCCATCGTAGCATCGTTGTCGTCTCGCCAATCTTATGCTTCTACGACTATCGCTACCGCTTAGTGATAAAGTAAAGCATTACAGGGCGATTGCATTGCATACAATAAAGCGACAACCATATGGCTCCTGCCAGTTGCCGATAACTCGGTTACAAAACATGATCATCTCATAAAATAAAATTTAGCATCATGTCTTGACCATATCACATCACAACATGCCCTGCAAAAACAAGTTAGACGTCCTCTACTTTGTTGTTGCAAGTTTTACGTGGCTGCTACGAGCTTAAGCAAGAACCAATCTTACCTACGCATCAAAACCACAATGATAGTTTGTCAAGTTGGTGCTGTTTTAACCTTCGCAAGGACCGGGCGTAGCCACACTCGGTTCAACTAAAGTTGGAGAAACTATCACCCACAAGCCACCTATGTGCAAAGCACGTCGGGAGAACCGGTCTCTCGTAAGCGTACGCGTAATGTCGGTCCGGGCCGCTTCGTCCAACAATACCGCCGAACCAAAGTATGACATGCTGGTAAGCAGTATGACTTATATCGCCCACAACTCACTTGTGTTCTACTCATGCATATAACATCAACATATAAAACCTAGGCTCGAATGCCACTGTTGGGGAACGTAGTAATTTCAAAAAAATTCCTACGCACACGCAAGATCATGGTGATGGATAGCAACGAGAGGGGAGAGTATGATCTACGTACCCTTGTAGATCGACAACGGAAGCGTTAACTTGGTTGATGTAGTCGTACGTCTTCACGGCCCGACCGATCAAGCACCAAAACTACGGCACCTCCGAGTTCTAGCACACGTTCAGCTCGATGACGATCCCCGGACTCTGATCCAGCAAAGTGTCGGGGAAGAGTTCCGTCAGCACGACGGCGTGGTGACGATCTTGATGTACTACCGTCGCAGGGCTTCGCCTAAGCACCGCTACAATATTATCGAGGACTATGGTGGAAGGGGGCACCGCACATGGCTAAGAATATGATCATGTGGATCAACTTGTGTCTCTAGGGGTGCTCCCTACCTCTGTATATAAAGGCTCAAAAGGGGGGGGCGGCCGGCCAAGAGGAGGCGCGCCAGGAGGAGTCCTACTCCCTCCGGGAGTAGGACTCCCCCCTTTCCTAGTTGGAATAGGATTCGCGGAGGGGGGAAAGAGGAGAGAGAGGAGGAAGGGGGTCCGGCCCCCTCTCCTTGTCCTATTCGGACCAAGGGGGGAGGGGCGCACGGCCCATCTCTGGCCACCTCTCCTCTCTTCCACTAAGGCCCACTAAGGCCCATATACCTCCCGAGGGGTTCCGGTAACCTCCCGGTAATCCGGTAAAATCCCGATTTCACCTGGAACACTTCCGATATCCAAATATAGGCTTCCAATATATCAATCTTTATGTCTCGACCATTTCGAGACTCCTCGTCATGTCCGTGATCACATCCGGGACTCCGAACAAACTTCGGTACATCAAAATGCATAAACTCATAATATAACTGTCATCGAAACCTTAAGCGTGCGTACCCTACGGGTTCGAGAACAATGTAGACATGACCGAGACACGTCTCCGGTCAATAACCAATAGCGGAACCTAGATGCTCATATTAGCTCCTACATATTCTATGAAGATCTTTTATCGTTCAGACCGCATAACAACATACGTTGTTCCCTTTGTCATCGGTATGTTACTTGCCCGAGATTCGATCATCGGTATCCAATACCTAGTTCAATCTCGTTACCGGTAAGTCTCTTTACTCGTTCCGTAATCCATCATCCCGCAACTAACTCATTAGTCGCAATGCTTGCAAGGCTTATGTGATGTGCATTACCGAGAGGGCCCAGAGATACCTCTTCGACAATCGGAGTGACAAATCCTAATCTCAAAATACGCCAACCCAACATGTACCTTTGGAGACACCTGTAGAGCTCCTTTATAATCACCCACTTACGTTGTGACGTTTGGTAGCACACAAAGTGTTCCTCCGGCAAATGGGAGTTGCATAATCTCATAGTCGTAGGAACATGTATAAGTCATGAAGAAAGCAATAGCAACATACTAAACGATTGGGTGCTAAGCTAATGGAATGGGTCATGTCAATCAGATCATTCATCTAATGATGTGATCCTGTTAATCAAATGACAACTCTTTGTCCATGGTTAGGAAACATAACCATCTTTGATTAACAAGCTAGTCTAGTAGAGGCATACTAGTGACACTCTGTTTGTCTATGTATTCACACATGTATTATGTTTCTGGTTAATACAATTCTAGCATGAATAATAAACTTTTATCATGATATATAAGGAAATAAATAATAACTTTATTATTGCCTCTAGGGCATATTTCCTTCATATTCAAGATCTCCTACCATTGTAACCGACTCTATGTAACCCTAACCCTATCCGGTGTCTATATAAACTGGAGGGTTGTAGTCCGTAGGCAATCAACTCCATACACAACAATCATACCATAGGCTAGCTTCTAGGGTTTAGCCTCCTTGATCTCGTGGTAGATCTACTCTTGTACTACCCATATCATCAATATTAATCAAGCGGGACGTAGGGTTTTACCTCCATCGAGAGGGCCCGAACCTGGGTAAAACATCGTGTTCCCTGCCTCCTGTTACCATCCGACCTTGACCCACAGTTCGGGACCCCCTACCCGAGATCCGCCGGTTTTGATACCGACACCTGAACTTAGAGTCAGGCAGCGGGCCAGGATTATCGGGTAACACCCTGGAACCGGAACTTCCAAAATTGGAAACTCCTCGGCCCCTGGATCCCAGATCAGGTAAGGGTTCGGATTCAATTCCACCCACCCACCCAAACATAAGTGATCTTTCCCACATCAGGCAAGAGACCCAGGAAACAGTACATCACTATTGGGCCAGATTCCTCCTTGCGATGAACAAGGTTAAGGACTGTCGCGAGGAAGACGCAATCCTATTTTTCTGCAGTAATTGCACGGACAAGGGAATCCTTAACGCCATAAATCACCGTGAGATAACACGCTTCGCTGACTTGGCATCCATAGTACGAAAGTACTGTGCGATGGAAAGTGCCTGGAAAACCGAAATAAACTTTTGGGATAATTCGGCCCTGAATACAAACCTAGTCTGAAATAAAAGGGTGCATTATCACAATACACCCGGGTCAACTACCAAAAAGCAAAAACCCTCTACAGGGCATGGAACCGTACTGGAGGGATGGCTCAATGGACCCTGCAAAATTCATAGTACAGCGGATACAATACCAACGCATAGCCTTAGAGCATGTTGGATACTCCGGCAGGTGGCCAAAAGTGGTGAGGATCTTCTTCTCCCAAATACCACAGAGCACCATCCCGTGGATAACAATACGGTGTTAACAGTCTTTGAGACCTTCGCGTCAAATAATAGGCGCAAGCGAACACTCCGCAGCATGGCCAAAATCTGCCACGTAGCAGCAATAAATCCATGGAGTGACACAGCTATTACCTTCAATGCCAGTGATGAACCTAAATTCCGAACAGCCCGAGCACCAGCCGCACTGGTCCTCAGTCCAATCGTGGACGGCTTTCGACTCACCAAAGTACTCATGGACGGTGGCAGCGGATTAAACCTCATCTATGAGGAAACTCTTCAAAAGATGGAAATAGACTGGAACCGCATTGAGCAAAGTAGCACAACCTTTAGATGAATCATACCCACTTGGGAAGCACGCTGTGCTGGGAAAATCACACTAGATGTGGTATTTGGCATGCCGGATAATTACAGGTCCGAAGAAATTACATTCCAAGTGGTCCCATTCAGCAGTGGTTATCACGCTCTTTTAGGACGGGAGGCATTCACAATCTTCCAAGCCGTACCCCATTACAGGTACATGAAGCTCAAAATGCCTGGGCCCAACGGAATCATCACTCTCGCCAGCGATTCGGACATAGCACTTCGCGCCGAAAACAAAACAGCTGCATTGGCCCTCGAGGCATTATCCGAAGCCCCCTCGGCCGAGGAATTAACCACACTACACTCCACAGTGGACAAGGATGACGTGATACTCGACAAGAGATCCAAGTCCACCTCTTTTAAACCAGCGGATGAAATAGTCAAATTCCAAGTCCACCCAACGGACCCTACAAAAACAGCCTCCATCGGGGCATAGTTAAACCCCGCTGTGGACGCCGCACTACGAGAGTTCCTACGCGAGAACTGGGACATATTTGCCTGGCATCCCTCAGATATGCCAGGAATCCCACGCAGGCTGGCCGAGCATAGCCTCAATATCCTAAAGGGATTCAAGCCGGTCAAGCAAGCTCTTCGGCGTTTCTCCGAACCTAAGAGACATGCCATGGGAGAGAACTAGCCAAGTTATTGGAGGCCGGATTCATCAGAGAAATAAAACACCCGGACTGGCTAGCAAACCCGGTGATGGTACCAAAAAAGGACAAATCCGGGCGCCTTTGTGTCGATTTCAAAGACCTCAATAAAGCTTGCCAAAAGGATCCCTTCCCCCTCCCACGCATCGATCAAATCATTGATGCTACCGCAGGACATGAGTCATTGTGTTTCCTCGACGCATACTCCGGTTACCACCAAATTAAGATGGCGGAGTCTGACCAAGCCGCAACAGCATTCATCACACCATACGGTCCCTTCTGTTTTAACACAATGCCTTTTGGTCTCAAAAACGCCGGTGCAACATATCAGCGCATGATTCAGACATGTCTGGAGAAACAAATCGGCAAAACAGTAGAGGCATATGTAGACGATGTGGTCGTCAAAACCAAACACGTCGACCCTTTGATAGAAGACTTGAGGCTCACATTCGACAACCTCCGAACATACGACATCAAGCTCAATCCGGAAAAATGCGTTTTCACCGTACCAGCCGGAAAGCTCCTGGGTTTCATTGTCTCTAGTAGAGGTATTGAAGCTAATCCGGCCAAAATTCGAGCTTTGTCACAGTTGGCTACCCCAACGGACCTCAAACAAACCCAGAAGTTAATTGGATGTGTGGCGGCTCTAAGCCGCTTTATCTCCTACTTAGGAGAAAAGGCTTTACCCCTTTATCGCCTCCTTCAGCGCACCGAACACTTCGAGTGGACGGACGCGGCCACAGCCGGATTGGAAGAAATAAAGGCCGTCTTGGCAACCAACCCAATCCTGGTTGCGCCAAACATTGGCGAACCAATGTTGTTGTACATTGCAGCAACTCATCAAGTTGTAAGCGCGGTGCTCGTTGTCGAACGGGAAGCAGATGGACATAAATTCCCTCTTCAAAAGCCAGTATACTATGTATCCACTGTCCTCACTCAGTGCAAATCACGGTACCCGCATTACCAAAAGATAGCATATGCGGTATTCATGGCATCACGGAAGCTGCGACACTACTTTCAAGAGTGTTCGATTACAGTAGCCTCGGAAGTGCCACTTAATGATATTATAAACAACCGCGACGCTACGGGCCGGATTGCCAAATGGGCCATTGAGCTCCTCCTGTTCGACATAACATACAAACCTCGACGAGCCATTAAGTCGCAAGTATTGGCCGACTTCGTCGCCAAATGGATGGAGGCCGAACTCCCTAAAGAGTACGATGCATACTCCAATTGGATCATGCACTTCGACGGTTCTAAATGCTGGCTGGTCTAGGGGCTGGCGTCGTCCTGACGTCCCCAACCGGAGATACCATTCAGTATGTATTGCAAATATTGTATACAGACTCCAACAACGCAGCCGAATACGAAGCTCTGTTGCATGGTCTTCGGATGGCAGTCTCCATGGGTATTCAACGCCTGGAGGTGCGTGGGGATTCAAACCTCGCAATATCCCAAATAAATGGAGACTTTGATGCCAAGGATCCAAAAATGGCGGCCTATCGAAATGCCGTCCTAAAAATGCCAGCTCGGTTCGAGGGGCTCGAATTTCACCATGTGGCTCGGGAAAACAATCAGGCGGCGGATATCCTCGCCCGCATCGGCACAAAACGTGATGCGCCCCCCCCCCCCCAACATATTTTTGGAAGGGCTGGTCAAGCCATCCGTAGTATGGGAAGGGGACACCGGTCACAATAGTCCGGACCCGGCCAAAATACCCGATACCGAACTCTCTGACACAATCGGAGGCTCTGCCACCGAAATAACACCTTCAGCCCACGAAATAATGGCCATTATTGCCCCGTGGACAGAATCATTCCTAGCCTAATTAACTAGACAGGAACTTCCAGAGGACCAAAATGAGGCACGCTGCATAGTGCGGCGATCCAAGGCCTACAGGGTCCATGAGGGAGAATTGTACAAAAAAGCACTACCGGAGTCCTTCAAAGGTGCATCTCCGAAGAGGAAGGGCAGAATCTTTTGGCAGAAATTCACGCCGAACTCGGTGGTCATCACGCCGCAGCCCGGGCTCTTGTAAGCAAGGCCTTCCGTATAGGATTCTATTGGCCAACGGCACGGGCAGATGCACATGACTTGGTCCAACGCTGCGCCGGTTGCCAGCTCTTTGCAAATCAAAGCCACATGCCACCCACCGCCCTCCAAACAATCCCCATTACATGGCCCTTTGCGGTCTGGGGCTTGACATGGTTGGACCCCTTAAAGGGGGAACCCACAAGAAAAAAATACTTATTGGTCATGGTGGATAAATTCACCAAATGGATAGAGGCCAAACCTGTTAAAACAGCCGAATCCGGAGCGGTGATAGACTTCATATCCGGGGTTGTACACCGTTATGGTGTCCCCCACAACATCATCACCGATAATGGCACAAACTTCACGGCCGACGAGGTAAAACTCTGGTGCAGCAAAATGGGCATCAAGCTCGATTATGCTTCAATCTATCACCCACAAACCAACGGTCAAGTCGAGCGAGCAAACTGTCTTATAATGAGTGGCATTAAACCCAGATTAGTGCGCTCCTTAACGGAGTCTAACACGCACTGGGTAGAGGAGCTCGACTTCATACTCTGGGGGCTGCGGACCACGCCGAATCGTAGTACCGGATATACACCCTTCTTTATGGTGTACGGCGCAGAGGCAGTCTTGCCCTGTGACATGATTCATGACTCACCTCGAGTGCGCATGTACGAAGAAAGAGAAGCCGAGATCGATCGGCAGAACAGTTTGGACACCCTGGAGGAGGAGCGCGACGTAGCCAAAGCCCGTTCCGCATTTTATCAGCAACAGGCTCGCAGATACCAAAGCAGAGAAGTCCGGGCCAAAACTTATAACATTGGCGACCTAGTTCTACGCCTGCCGGATAAGAAAAAGAACAAGCTCGAGCCCAAATGGGAAGGTCCCTTCATTATTGACCAAGTTCTGACCAGTGGAGCGTACCGACTGCAGGATGCATCGACTAGTCGACTCGAGCCGAACCCATGGAACGCGACCAGGCTCCGAAGATTCTACGCCTAGCACCGGACTCTATGTTAGTACCCTCCCTTTGTCCATTTTCTGCATATACATTATCTGTCTTGTTTCTCTTTCTTTCTTTCTTTTATTATTTCTCTAGGCCTTCAAGGGTCACCTTGTGCCTCGCTTGCACATTACAGATGCGCTAGCCGCACTCTTCATACCTGGGGGCTTCTTTCACAGAAGCTTAAATTATTTATCTGGGCCTCATGCCCCACACATGTGTTATACTTCTGCATGTACCTTTTTTCACCATTATATGCATCGATATGACTTAAGTTTTGGCCAAGCTGGGTTGCCTGGCTCTTGTATTTATGCCCTACGTTCCCATTAATTCGGCTAGGGCATAAGGGGAGCACCTCTGCGATTGTTACTGCCGGGTCAGCCGGATGTGTACCTCAGACTGGGTGAAGCCGAAAGCTAGCGTTCTTAAGGGAATATTCGGTCGGTGAACAAAAGATGATTTTTATTTATTGTCCATATCTGCCCCCGGATGTTTTTCCTGCGTTTCCTATCGCGGTCCGGACATGCACTTTAGGGCATGCTTACCCAGGGAAAGGAACCCTTAATGGAACTATTCTCCCTGGAAGATGTTTCTTACTACCCATGTAATATAACATAACTAGTTGGGCACTTGTCTGATAAAGCACTAATGACCCCTACGCCTGGTCTCCACGCATACCCCGGTTCTTATATAACTGAGCGGGTATTTGGATACACTCCGGACTATTGGGCCCGGAGGTTGAAGCGAAAAGGTCCGCAACAACAAATGATCTACAATCCGGCTAGAAGGCATTATACATGTCACTTTAATTACATAGTCATGCAGACTGACTAAATTCCTCTTCTATACCATCCAACAGGCGGTCTAGCTTACAATCCTGTTTGGGAATACTTTGCGGCTAACTCTACATACCCATAAACTAAGCTAACGGGGATCTCTTTTCCGTCGGGCCCCACAGGTCCGACCTCGGCCATGTGATTTGGGTCTGCCTTGGTATACCGCGTCTTCACCATGGCCCAGGCTTGTCTGGCACCCTATCGACAGGCTGATATCTTCCATAATCGGAAGCGCCGCTGTGCTCCCTTGAGCTTCTCGGCAAGCTCGGCAATGCCCTCTGGCAGGGAGACGGACGGCCACAAGGCCTGGGCAACACCCTGCATCACCTACCGAACTTGTTCGTGCAGATGTGACAGCTCGGACAGAAGATCACCCGCAGACCTGGGCATTTCCTCCATGGGACGACCCGTCACCATACCTACAGACATAACGCTATTAGTCGGTTTCTTCGCCGAACTCCTTTAAAAGGATTCGTTCAAGCACTTACTGAAAATGCCGCGCCGAAGCCACTTATTCTCCTTCTCGAAGTCTGCAAGCTGGCCCCGAACATCTTTTAGTTCCACGCTCAGCTTAATATTGGCATCTTGGAGATTGTTTTTCTCCCGCCTAACCTCAGTCAGCACGCGTTTGCCAGCCTCTAGCTGTCGCATAACATGTTGGTCCTCCGGATTCTCTCCGGATTCATATGCAACAATTGTTGTTAGATCTGCAGCCACGCCGCATGTTATATGGTAACCATTATTCTTTAAAGTAAATGTTACCAGCAGGTGACTTTTTCGGTTCCTGCAACGCGGCCACAACAACCCGCAGTTGGGTCTTGCATTCCTCCAGCTCCTGTGACAGCCTAGTATTCTTCTCTGTAAGAACCTACACAATAAAGATGATCCTTAAATCAGTTTTGCTAACTGTTTCAAGTCTCAGGGGCTACTGATACATATAAATCGTCAAATTTACTCACATGTACATCCTTTACATACTGATCCGTGGCTCTGGCTAGACCATCTTGAGCAGCACGGAGGTACGCCTCTCTAGAATTGAAGGCGTCAAACGCCTCTGGTGAGAAACAATCATCACGGAGTACGGCCCGGCGGCGCCTATGATTCATGTCACTTTCCACTTCTGAGTTTGTAGCGGATAATCTATCCGCATCCTCTATAGGGGGATTATCCGGCGCCTGCCCCATATCGGCTTCTGCCTCCATGTCCGGTCCTGGCGCCCGACTGGTGGAAGCGTGATTGGCAACATCGCCGGACATATTCCGACGAGCGTTTTTTTCTGTTAAAGAAACACGGGCGTCATTACATTTTGAGAAACACGACAACCACGGAGTGGGGTTTTTCTTATACCTTTGTATCGGCATCTCCGTCCTGACCGCCTTCCTTTTTGGCCTACCCGGCCTCGGTGCCTCTTGTTGGCGAGTTGCTGCGGGTTCGGCAGGGCGTCCCGAATGCCTTCCCTATAAAAGATGCCATGTGTATATGGTGGGTGAAGTGTTTTAAATGGGTTCCTAGGTTTTGGAGTCGGGATTTTTGGTTTTTCTTACGTGTGATGCAGGGAGCAGTCCGGGATAGTCGGCCGTAATGGCCACCATGGCATCGTCACAGTTTAACTGATAGAACCGCCGGTCTATCAGCTCCACGAATATAACCGAATCTTCTTCAAGTCCGGAGTTGAGGGCCCGGTCAGAGTCCTCTGGTTGTGGAGAATGGCTGCTGACCTCCTTTATGGCTTTTCGCAGTTCCTGCCGTGAAATGGCAAGGTGAATTCTTACGACAAAGAATGCAGGAAAAATGGGAGCAGGGAGACATAACTTACCCAGCTTGGAGGATTGTACATGGAGAATCCATCCCGTGGCTTGATGCGGGTGAACTCATCTTCCTCACCCTTGAACAATTCGAACAAAATTTTCGCTAAAGCAGCAGCATCATCCGGACCCTTACGCCCGCAGCAAGTGGCGTCATCCGCCCCGTTATGACACCACAAGGGGTGCCCACGATATTGAAGTGGTTGCACTCCCCGCATTATGAAAATCGACATAACTTCGATTATTGTCAATCCTGATTGAGCCAGTGCTTTGATCCGGTTCATCAGATAGAGGACTTCTCTGTTGTCTTCCGCCTGGGGGCTCCGTGGGCGCCAACTTCGGCTCTTCTTCAGAGGAGCATTGTTGAACTCAGGAAGACCCCGCCGAACAGGGTCCGGAAGGGGAACGTCCTCCATATAAAACCACTCTGAAGGCCAGTCTTCGGACGACTTCTTCGGGGTACCGGACAGGTATCCGGTATCGGCGATGCGCCATATTTCGGCTCCGCCCACTTGATAAAGTGATCTCCCCTGTATGCGAGGGAGAAGGCAAAATAGCCTTTTCCATAGCTCGAAGTGAGCCTCGCAGCCGAGGAACAACTCGCAGAGAGCAACATAGCCGGCGATGTGTAGAATGGAGGCAGGGGTGAGATTGTGTAATTGGAGGCCGTAGAACTCCAGGAGCCCGCGGAGGAACGGATGAATTGGAAATACGAGTCCCCTTAGTAAATAAGGAACAAGGCAGAGCCGTTCCCCATGGAGGGACAGGGAAAGCTCTCCGCTTGCTCCACGCCATTGTAGGTGGCAAGCCCGGCTCGAACGGGCACCATATACGCCGGAGGGAGTAATCCCTTAGTCTGCAGTTCGACTAATCGACTATGTGGGACTGAACACCTCTCCCAATCGCCGGGCTTAGGGCTGCGGGGGCGGGAGGAGGAGCTGCGGAGGTCGGCCATGCTGGAATGGATCCTTCTGAAACACGCTCTAACGGATTCTCGCTGGGGGAGGATGGTATGGATCGGATCTAAGAATCCCCATCCCTTTAATAGACAATTTATTTATCTGGCTAGGGGGGCGAATGTAAAAATGCCCTGGCGCCTCGTATTCATTCGACGCATGGGAGAAAGCCCTTATTGGGCACAGAAGCCAAGAGGTTCAACATTTATGGAGCCGGACACTGCTTACGAACACTTAAAAATTGGAGAAGAACCCGCCTTGCAATGCCGAAGACAACACTGCACACCGGACTCATCATCATTGAAGCCTGGTTCGGGGGCTACTGAGGGAGTCCTGGATTAGGGGGTCTCCGGACAGCCGAATTATATCCTTTGGCCGAACTGTTGGACTATGAAGATACGAGATTGAAGACTTCGTCTCGTGTCCGGATGGGACTCTACTTGGCGTGGAAGGCAAGCTTAGGCAATACGGATATGTATATCTCCTCCTTTGTAACCGACCTTGTGTAACCCTAGCCCCCTCCGGTGTCTACATAAACCGGAGAGTTTTAGTCCGTAGGACAACATACAATCATACCATAGGCTAGCTTCTAGGGTTTAGCCTCTTTGATCTCGTGGTAGATCAACTCTTGTAATACTCATATCATCAAGAATAAATCAAGTCGGATGTAGGGTTTACCTCCATCAAGAGGGCCCGAACCTGGGTAAAACGTCATGTCCCCAGCCTCCTGTTACCATCCGCCTTAGACGCACAGTTTGGGACCCCCTACCCGAGATCCGCCGGTTTTGACACCGACAGATTGCAACAAGGAAATACAATCTATTAAAGAACAATTATCATAATTAAATTCCTTGAAATCTAAGATAGTGGGTTCATTGCTATTTAAAGTTTTGACCTCTCCAATCCCACTTTCATCAATTTTTGCATCAAGATCTAAAAACTCCAAATCATGGGACGCCTTCTAACTAAGGTTGACTCATCTCCAGTCCCATCATTATCAAGATTCATATTGCAAAACAAAGATTTAATAGGGGACACATCAATAATTTTTAGATCTTCATCTTTATTATCATGGAACCTACAAGAACACGCTTTCACAAAGCAATCTTTTTTAGCACGCATCCTAGCGGTTCTTTCTTTGCACTCATCAATGGAAATTCTCATAGCTTTGAGAGACTCATTGATATCATGCTTAGGTGGAATAGATCTAAGTTTCAAAGAATCAACATCAAGAGAAATTCTATCCACGTTCCTAGCCAACTCATCAATCTTAGACATTTTTTCTTCAATCAAAGCATTGAAACTCTTTTGTGAACTAATAAATTCTTTAATATTAGATTCAAAATCAGAGGGCATATTATTATAATTTCCATAAGAATTGTTGTAGGAATTACCATAATTATTAGAGGAATTACTAGGAAACGGTTTAGGATTAAAATTACCTCTATATGCGTTATTACCAATATTGTTCCTACCAACAAAATTCACATCCATAGATTCATTATTATTCTCAATCAAAGTAGACAAAGGCATATCATTAGGATCATAAGAAACACTTTTATTAACAAACAAATTCATAAGTTCATCCATCTTTCCACTCAAAACATTGATTTCTTCTATAGGATGCATCTTTTTATTAGTAGATCTTTCAGTATGCCATTGAGAATAATTAACCATAATATTATCTAGGAGTTTAGTAGCTTCTCCTAAAGTGATTTCCATAAAAGTGCCTCCCGCAGCCGAATCTAAAATATTTCTAGAAGCAAAGTTCAATCCAGCATAAAAAAATTATATAATCATCCAAAGATTCAAACCATGTGTAGGGCAATTACTTATCATTAATTTCATCCTCTCCCAAGCTTGTGCAACATGTTCATGATCAAGTTGCTTAAAATTCATAATATCGTTTCTAAGAGTGATGATCTTAGTGGGAGGAAAATACTTAGAGATAAAAGCATCTTTGCACTTATTCCATGAATCGATACTATTTTTAGGCAAAGACAAAAACCAAGTTTTAGCATGATCTCTAAGAGAAAACAGGAATAGCTTCAGTTTAACAATATCATTATCCACATCTTTCTTCTTTTGCATATCACACAAATCAAAAAAGTTGTTTAGATGGGTAGCGGCATCTTCACTAGGAAGGCCGGAAAACGGATCTTTCATGACAAGATTCAGCAAGGCAGCATTAATTTCACAAGATTCAGCATCGTTAAGAGGAGCAATTGGAGTGCTAATAAAATCATTATTGTTGGTATTGGAAAAGTCACACAATTTAGTATTATCTTGAGCCATCATGACGAGCAAGAAATCCAACACACAAGCAAACAAGAAACAAGCAAAAAGAGGCAAACTGCAAAAGAGAAGGGGAAGGGAAAAAGAGGGTGAATAAAACGGCAAGGGTGAAGTGGGGGAGAGGAAAATGAGAGACAAATGGCAAATAATGTAATGCGAGGGATAAGAGTTTGTGATGGGTACTTGGTATGTCTTGACTTGTGCGTAGACTCCCCGGCAATGGTGCCAGAAATCTTTCTTGCTACCTCTTGAGCACTGCGTTGGTTTTCCCTTGAAGAGGAAAGGGTGATGCAGCAAAGTAGCGTAAGTATTTCCCTCAGTTTTTGAGAACCAAGGTATCAATCCAGTAGGAGACCACACGCAAGTCCCTCGTACCTACACAAACAAATAAGAACCTCGCAACCAATGCGATAAAGGGGTTGTCAATCCCTTCACGGTGACTTACGAGAGTGAGATCTGATAGAGATAATAGAGATAATAATGATAAGTTAAATATTTTTGGTATTTGTATGATATAGATTGAAAGTAAATATTGCAAAGTAAAAGTAGATTGGAAACTTATATGATGGAAAATAGACCCGGGGGCCATAGGTTTCACTAGTGGCTTCTCTCAAGATAGCATAAGTATTACGGTGGGTGAACGAATTACTGTCGAGCAATTGATAGAAAAGCGAATAATTATGAGAATATCTAGGCATGATCATGTATATAGGCATCACGTCCGTGACATGTAGACCGACTCCTGCCTGCATCTACTACTATTACTCCACACATCGACCTCTATCCAGCATGCATCTAGACTATTAAGTTCATAAGAACAGAGTAACGATTAGGTAAGACGCCATGATGTAGAGGGATAAACTCAAGCAATATGATATAAACCCCATCTTTTTATCCTCGAAGGCAACAATACAATGCGTGTCGTTTCCCTTTGTCACTGGGGTCGAGTACCGCAAGATTGAACCCAAAGCTAAGCACTTCTCCCATTGCAATAAAGATCAATCTAGTAGGCCAAACCAAACTGATAATTCGCAGAGACTTGCAAAGATATCCAATCATGCATAAAAGATTTCAGAGAATAATCAAATATTGTTCATAGATAGACTTGATCATAAACCCACAATTCATCAGATCTCGAGAAACACACCGCAAAAAGAGTTACATCGAATAGATCTCCAAGAAGGTCGAGGAGAACTTTGTATTGAGATCCAAAGAGAGAGAAGAAGCCATCTAGCTAATAACTATGGTCCCGAAGGTCTAAAGTAAACTACTCACACATCACCGGAGGGGCCATGGAGTTGATGTAGAGGCCCTCCGTGATCGATGCCCCCTTCGGCGGAGCTCTGGAAAAGGCCCCAGCCCCAAGATGGGATCTCTTGGGTACAGAAGGTTGCGGCGGTGGAAACAGGGTTTCGTGGTGCTCCTGGATGTTTTGGGGGTATGTGAACATACATAGGAGGAATAAGTAGGTCGGTTGAGCCACGAGGGGCCCATGAGGGGGGTAGGTGCGCTTCCTGCCTCGTGGACACCTCGTACATTTCTTGACGTCCACTCCAAGTCATCTGGATCACGTTTGTTCCAAAAATCACACTCCCGAAGGTTTCATTCTGTTTGGACTCCGTTTGATATACCTTTTCTGCGAAACACTAAAATAGGCAAAAAAACATCAATTTGCACTAGGCCTTGGGTTAATATGTTAGTCCCAAAAATAATATAAAAGTGTAAAATAAAGCCCATTAACATCCAAAACAGATAATATAATAGCGTGGAACAATCAAAAATTATAGATACGTTGGAGACGTATCATTCAACATCAGTAGCAAAAGATTCACAAAAGGAGGCTACTATCTTAGAGTCAAGTCCATATTTAGTGCTAAACTTTTGAAAAGCATCGGTATCCATAAAAGATTTAACACAATCATACTTAAGCTTTATACATGACTCTTTACCTTCATCGAGTTCCCAATCTTCAGAGTTGCGTTTGATTCTTTCCAAAAGTTCTCACCGGAATTCAATAGTCTTCTTCATAAAAGAACCAGCACAAGAAGTATCCAACATGGTTTGATCATTACGAGAAAGCCGAGCATAAAAAATATGAATAATAATTTCTCTTGAGAGCTCATGATTGGGGCATGAATATAACATTGACTTAAGCCTCCCCAAGATAGAGCGATACTTTGTCCTTCACGAGGCCAAAAATTATATATATAATTCCGATCATGATGAAGTAGATGCATAGGATATTTTTTTGGTGAAACTTCAATTTCAAATGATTCTAATTCCATGATCCAATATCATCGCATAGCCTATTACCATGCTGATGTTTTTCCCTTCAAAGATAAAGGGAAAATCTTTTTCACAACTTCATCCCTGTGTAAACCTGCAAGCTTAAACAATCCACAAATTTGTTCCACATGTATCAAGTGCATATCGGGATGTTCGGTTCCATCTCCTGCATAAGGATTAGCTAGCAGTTGTTCTATCATACCCGAAGGAATTTCATATTCAATATTTTTAGTAGGTGTTGTAAGTTGAGGGGCAATTAATTGTGGCTCTGGACGAGGTGTAGATACCCCGAACATACCCCTCAAAGGATTGTTTTCCATAGTAACAAGTGACAATAAATTTCAACACACTATATAAATGTTTCCTTACCGAAATCCACTTACAAGAAGCGCTTCACTCCCCGGAAACGGCACCAGAAAATAGCCATGAGGACCCACAAGTATAGGGGATCAATTGTAGCTCTTTTCGATAAGTAAGAGTGTCGAACCCAACGAGGAGCAGAAGGAAATGACAAGTAGTTTTCAATAAGGTAGTGTCTACAAGTGCTAAAATTGTAAGTAGCGAGTAGTTTGATAGAAAGGTAATTTATAACGAGCAAGTAACAATAATTGTGACAAGTATGAGGCAAGGTATCCCAATCCTTTTGAGGCAAAGGACATGCCAAAATGATTTCTTATAATGAGTAAAGCGTTCTTGAGGGTACACAGGAATTTCATCTAGTCACTTCCATCATATTGGTTTGATTTGTGTTCATACTTTGATAATTTGATATGTGGGTGGACTGGTGCTTAGGTGTTGTTCTTACTTGAACAAACCTCCTACTTATTATTAACCCTCCCGCAATCATCCGCAACTACGAGAAAAGTATTAAGAATAAATTCTAACCATAGCATTAATCTCTAGGATCCAATCGGTCCCTTACGGAATAGTGCATAAACTGGGGTTTAAGTTTCTGTCACTCTCGCAACCCACCATCTATTTACTACTCCACAATGCATTCCCTTAGGCCCAAATATGGTGAAGTGTCATGTAGTCGACGTTCACATGACACCACTAAGGGAATCACAACATACATACTATCAAAATATCGAACACATATCAAATTCACATGATTACTTGCAACATGATTTATCCCGTGACCTCAAGAACGAAGGCAACTACTCACAAACAACAAACATGCTCATGATCAAAGGGGTATTAATATGCATAATGGATCTGAACATATAATCTTCCACCAAATAAACCATATAGTAATCAACTACAAGACGTAATCAACACTACTAGTCATCCCCTACCAATAATCTATAGTTCTGGTAACAAGATTGAATATAAGAGATGAACTAGGGTTTGAGATGAGATGGTGCTGGTGAAGATGTTCATGGAAATTGCCCTCCCCAAGATGGGGGAGTTGTTGGTGATGATTATGACAAAGATTTCCCCCTCCGGTAGGGAACTTCCCCCGGCAAAATCGCTCCGTCGGAGGGCAAAAGTGCTCCTGCCCAAGTTCCGCCTCGAGGTGGTGGCGCTCTGTCCCGAAAGTATTATTCTGATTTTTTTTCTAGGTCAAAACCACTTATATACCAGAAGATGGGCACCGGAGGTGGGCCGAGGAGGCCACAACCCACCAGGGCGCGCTAGGGGGGCCTGGCACTGATACTTCTCCAATGTATCTATAATTTATGAAGTATTCATGCTGTTATTTTATCATTCTTGGGTGTTTGTCACACCCTAGTTAGTTCAAGCATTAGAGTGTGCATCATGTTTAAATTCCTCTTAAATTTGAAATGGGGAAGACAGAACCCCCAACACCCCCCTGGAAACAACTAGGGTTTACTAAAATTATTTTCAATGAACCTGAAATGCCCTTCTAAAAAGTTCACTCTCTTTGTCTTGGGTTAGAACCTCTGGCAAAATTGGTGCACAATTTTCTAGGTCAACAGAAGGTCATTGAATTAATTCATAAGTATTTGAATTTGGGCATTTAAATGCTATAAAATAATTTAAATGCTCAAATAACTATGGTAATAAGTGTGGGCTGTTGGAAATATTCTAAACAGAGCCCACAATTATTTTCAGGAATTTTGGAAACGTTTTTAGTATTTTTAATAAAGCCCAACAGTTACAGAATAAATAAAAATAGAAAAACAGAAATTAAAAGAGAGGGAGAGAACTTACCTGGCCGCAACCCATCAGCCGGCCCACCTGACGGCCCAGCGCTGTGCTAGCCCATGCCAGCCAGCTGCTTCATCTCCGCCAGGCAGGCAGAGAGCTGACGCCGGCGGGCGCGAGCTCGCCACGGCGCCAGCAGCTTGCCGCGTCACGCGCCTGGACGCTGGATAGGCTCCATGTCGCTGCCCCGACCCCGCGGACACCTCACTCGCCCCCTGCCTCTCCCCCTCGCTCTCCCGCACCATGGCCGATGCACCTGTCGCCGTCTCACCGCCGTAGTCGCGCTCTTCTTCGTCCCCGCGCCGAGCCACCCTGTCCGGAAGCTCCGCCGCCCTCCACTCCTTCGAGCAAGCCGAGCCCCGAGCGCTCGCTTGCCCCGCAGCCTCTGCAACAACCTCGCCCGACTCCGCCGTCGCCGGAGATCCTCTTCGTTGTCGCCACCGCATCAGCTCGTCCCCGATGGCGCCGTCCATCTCTACGTGACCGTCGTGAGCCCAGCTCCGTCCTTCCCCTCTCCATTAACCCCCTCCTGCACTGTGTGCACCGTACCACACTCACCCGAGCACCCGCCGCCGCCGAGCTCGTCGCCGACGTGTCTCCGGCCACCCACCGGCCACACCATTGCGACCAACGCACTCACCGCACCCGCAGGAGCCCGTAGCACCATTCCACGTGCCTCGCTGTGCCCCGCAGCCTCGGTTTCGGCCTTGCCCAAACTCCGGCGGCCGCCAAGGTCGTCGCCGGCGACGTTTCCGGCCACCCTAGCTCCACCCACTGCCACCACTCGATGCCGCTTGCTCCCAGCTATGCGTAGATGCTCTCTGCTGTCGTTTTGGTTGCCGGAGCACGAAACCCGCAGCCCTCCGCCGCGTCTGGCCTCGCTGGCGGCTAAACGCCGGCGAGTTTGACTCAGTTTGACCCCTATGTGGGCCTAGGTAGACCCCCATGAGTCTATGACAGGTGGGGCCCGTCTGCTAATTAGTTTAGGATTAGTTTTAACTAAATTTAATTAGTTCAGTCACTGACATGTGGGCCCAGGCCCCACTGACAGCTAATTAGTGTTAATCTAATTCTGTTAACTAGTTGTGTCACTGACACAGAGGGCCCACCAGTCAAGTTTGACCTGGCCGACCCAGTTGACCGCTGACGTCATACCTATGTCATACTGACGCATTAATTCAATTACTGGATTTATTCTTTAATAGGAAATTCCAGAAAATAGTCAAAACTTCTAAAAATCATAGAAAATCAACCATAGCTCCAAATGCAAAGATTTATATATGAAAAATGATCAGAAAAATTCAATCTATCCATCTGTAATGGTTTCATGCATGACAAAACAAGTTTACCTTGCTGTTTAAGCAGACTAAGGTAATGCACTAATAAGGCCATGTTTAATGAGCTAATATTTGAATCTTTGATTCAAATGAGTTCATCCCCTTATGTTTTATCTTGCATTAGGCCAAGACATTTTCATCTTGCCATGTCATAGCATGCATCATATTGTTGCATATTGCCATGTGTTGATTATGTTCGGTGTGTCTTTCGTGGTAGGTTCTGCCTCCGAGGATAACCCAGAGTATCTGTCTGAAGGGCAGTACCCTACTACCTCTACAATAGGCAAGCAACCCATTGATCATTCTGATACAAACCCATGTTCTCGCTTCTGCTCTTGTTTACTACATTAAGACAACGCGATTCAAACTGCTGTGTGCTACGGTAGTCGAACCCTTATCCTCTGCATGACCTGTCATTGCCATAGTAACTAGATGAAACCCACCAGCATGTGTAGGAGTTGATTGAGCCATGTATGTGATTCCTACCTTGCTATGCCTGCTATGCTTAGAGTTGTGTCAGGTTTGGTTCATCTGGGTGATGGGATAGAGTGAAATGCTTATGTCGGTAATGTGAGGGATGTGTTGAACATGTTTTGGTAAAGGTATCGATGAGAGGCCATGTAGGAGTACATGGTGGGTTGTTT
Organism: Triticum aestivum; assembly: GCF_018294505.1. Lineage (NCBI taxonomy): Eukaryota > Viridiplantae > Streptophyta > Magnoliopsida > Poales > Poaceae > Triticum > Triticum aestivum. The sequence continues at coordinate 672,093,245 of NC_057800.1, read as the reverse complement.
CATTGAGGCCGTCCATAAGAACTGAGATCTGTATGTGTGATTTAAGATTCAGTTACTACCACACATTGGGCCCTGAAATATGACCCCGCTCGACTTACTGACCCATCTCGTCCTCTGTCCAGGAGTTGCAACTAGCTTCTGGTGTTTGTAGGTTATGTGTTGGCGGCCGTGCGTAGCGCTGACCCTAGGGGTGGGCTATGATGCGGTAGATACACCGTGGCACGGTGTACCGAGTCGCCCGTTTGGTGTCTCGGGAACCCTGTACACATCATTTGGGGCCGTTGAGGACACCCCGGCCGGATTTCCTTGCGTATGGAACCTGAATAGGCGATAAACCTGGACTAGAGACTTGTGAGGTTAGTCAGGTCGTGGTCTACACCCACGTCGGTTTTCGCTTGAAGTCTGCCGAGCACATGTCGTGTGCAGACGCTAAGTGGTGGAAACATGTGTGACGAAGTACACCCCTGCAGGGTATAAAACTATTCGAATAGCCGCATCCGCGGTAAAGGACTACTTGGTTGCCTATACAGTTCATAGACAAGTTAATGAATACTACTAAAAGTCTCAAGATAAGTGTGAGTACCGAGGATGGCCCTCTCGTAGGATGATGACGGAGAATCCCTGGTGGAGTATTGTGTTGGTGAGTAGTGGACTCATGTGCGAAAACTATTTTACTAGTGAAGTTCCGTAGGATAGCTTAGCCAAGAGTCAAAGCTGGCTTGCTGCAATAACCCCACCACCTTCTTGAGAATGAGCATGTATAGTAGGTTCTGATGTAAGACTTGCTGAGTACCTTGTACTCATGTTTGCTTATTTATTGTTTTCAGACGACAACACCGCCCCTCCGATGGGTTTTATGTAGACCTTGATGTCGACGAGTGACTAGCCACCCAGGTGGTGATCCTGGCCATGGAGGGCCCTATGTAGATAGACAGGCTTCGAGAAGCCTTCTTCCTTTCTAGTGTCTCTACTCAGACTAGTTGCTTCCGCTTGTGCTTGTATGATTGTATGACTTGAGTGTCGGGTCATGTGACCCCTATCTGTATGAACATGTTATGTATGGCTCTCTGGAGCCTTTAAATAAAGTACTTGAGTTGTAGAGTTTTGTTGTGATGCCATGTTGTATGTACTCATATCGGGCATATTGTGTGTATGATTGAAATGCTTGGTATGAGTGGGATCCGACAATCTAGTTGTTTATCCTTGGCAGCCTTTCTTATGGGGAAATGTAGTCTAGTGTTCCTCGAGCCATAGTAGTCCGCTACAGCCCGGTTCACCGGAGTCCTGCTAGCCCAGCACTACTGCTCAGGACACTTGACTGGCCGGCATGTGTTTCACTTCGTTCCTATGTCTGTCCCTTTGGGGAAATGTCACGCGGTGATATCCGGAGTCCTGCCTAGCCTGCTACAGCACGGGTTCCCTGGAGTCCTGTTAGCCTAGTGCTACAGCCCGGAATCACTCGCTGATGACCGACATGCTCGGTGTGATTCATGTATGCCTGTCTCCATAGGTCTGTGCCGCTTTGGGTTCACGACTAGCCATGTCGGCCCGGGTTCTCTGTCATATGGATGCTAGCGACACTATCATATACATGAGCCAAAAGGCGCAAATGGTCCCGGGCCATGGTAAGGCGACACCCATGGGATGCCGTGCGTGAGGCCGCAAAGTGATATGAGGTGTCACCGGCTAGATCGATGTGGCTTGGAATCGGGGTCCTGATAGCGTTGGCATCAGAGCCGGACTGCCTGTAGGTTCGTTGTGCCAAACTGGTCGATGTCGAGTCTAGAAATGCTTTAGTTATATGTAGGGGAATTGATTGTGGGAGGGAACGTAAGTCTCTTTTACTCCTTTACCTTATGCCCTCTGATCTGAGTCATTCTCTTCTCATTCAACGTGGGTTAAGGACTAGGCTCTCTTCTTCTATCAGGTTCACGTGTTACTAATCCGTAGTAGCTTATAGGATTGTTGTTACAAGCCTAGTTCAGTTTCTACTATTTTTAGTATGTTGCTAATTGGATCAGAACCTTGATATCATGTTGTTGAGTGGTATTGCAAACTGTTGTGGATGTCTCAAATCTTTTTCTGAGCATTTAGAGCTGTTATGCTGTCCAATTTTCCCTAGAAATTCTAATGTCTTTGCATTGTGGTTGTGCTTTCAGATGGCCAACCGTGTTCAAAACCAAGTGGTTCGCCTGACCCGGTGCCTCGATGTACCCGGTCATACTGCTATGTTAGTCCGGGTAATGATCGAGACAGGTTACCATTGGTATCCCGAATACACCGTCGAAGAGCAATTCTGAGACTTTAATCAAAGCCAATATTTCTACAACGTCAGGATATTTCCCTCTTATCCTGGATCTACCGAGCCCCTTCACTGTTCCTATGGACTCGGGGTTACTGTTGAGATGGCTGTGCAGGATGCTGCCTATTCCATGATGACCATCATGCGAGTCCGGACTGACCTGCTTCGGAACACCGACTTCCATTACATGCCAGCTTCACTTCCGGGAGCGCAAGGGTATCTTCAGGCTATCTATGCTGACTCCACTTAGGAGGACTCATTAACTCATACCACTGCCAAGATGCTCGAAGATAAGGACCGAGAGAATCAGGCCTTGAGGCTGGAGCTTTTCAATACCTGTGCTGATCATTGGGCCACGTTGACTCGGTTTGCACCTGCGGTGCAAGCTGGATGTATGGATACAAGGGATCTGTATCCTGTGAGATCTGCTCTGCCAGACATGGTGGATTGGCGTGATGTGGGAGGCATCACCCCACCCCGTGGTCCCCGCAGGCCACTGTTTGTTGGTCCAAGACCTCATCCTAGCCCCTATGGTCCACAGGCTCCTCAGGACCGTCTATTCCCGGATGATCACGTTGAACTTCCAGGCTATGGAGGTGACTTCTATGAGGACTACTACGGAGCTGTCTGAGTTAGTAGTAGTACCACTAGTATTGTAATAGTTGTATCTTCACTGTCCTGCGTGACTGTGGAATACGACTTTGTGTGTAATCAATTCCGGAGGTGTAGACAAATAATGTATAGGATCTTGGAATGCCTCCGATGAGATGTAACGTCCTTCATCATAGCTGTACTGTAGCCTGGGCTTGTACTAAACTATGTATGATGTGTATGACTGTTGGTATATATATGGCAGTCTTATATTACCATGACATACGGATGAACATCTCTACATTCCGTGTTATCCATTACATTCTGCACTTCCTTGCTAAGTTTGAGCCACCCTTATCTAAGCCGTTGTCTTGTTTTCTCCCTAGGATGGTCAACACCCGCAGCAACCCTGCTGCCTCGGAGCAGGGGGAAGCCAGTGTAGCTAGGGGTGAAAATCTACCTCACCCGCCTTCTCTGGCCGAAGTGATGCTGGAGGCGTAAAGAAACAAGCGTGAGACTAACCGCCTGCTAGAGCGGATTGAGCAGAACACTGCACGCCATCAGCGAAATGACTTGGTGTCAATCAATGACTTTATCAAGTTGTACCCACCAAAGTTTAACCATTTCGTCGAGCCCCTCGACGCGGATGACTGGCTTCGCAGCATCACCCACAAGCTACGTTCTGCCAACGTAGCCGAAGCCGACAAGGTTACTTATGCTGCCTATCACCTCGAAGGCCCTGCTAGCCTTTGGTGGGAAAACTTCGAAGCTATGCGCCCGGTCGGCCAAATCACTACTTGGGCTGAATTCAGTGAGGCTTTCCGTGAGCATCACATTCCGGAAGGTCTCATGGATCGCAAGAGGGAGGAGTTCTGCAACTTCACCCAAGGAAGACCGACTATGGATGCTTATAGTCATGAATTTCGTAATCTGGCATGTTATGCCCCTGAAGAGGTATCTACTGATGCTAAGAAGCAGGCAAGGTTCCGCAAGGGACTTAGCCCTGAGCTTCGCCGCGATCTTCGTCTGCACGAGTGCACCTCCTTTCAGAAGTTGGTCAATAAAGCCATCAGTGCTGAGATAGGCCAGACTGATTATGACGCTTCACGCAAGCACTCACGTGATTTTGGCTCTTCATTCGGCTCTGGAGCTCAGAAGCGGCGGGTGTGGATCCCAAGCACGGCGCTACCACCTAGGTTCATCCCGAGGCCATCCTTTGAGGCGCCTCGTCCCAACCAGCAATTTGAACCGCCCAAGCCCTATGGTGGCCCCGCTGCTAATACTGCTCCACGCCCCAATGTGGTGACATGCTTCAAGTGTGGAGAGCCGGGTCACTATAGTCGAGAGTGTCCCCAGAACAACAACCCCAATCAAACTAGAAAGTGCGTTGGCCGTGGTAAGCCCGCGGGAAATACATTCTACGCCAAGCCGGCCACCACTGCCCGTGGCCATGTCAACTATGTTTCAGCCGAGGAGGCTCATGAGGATCCTAACGTCGTCCTTGGTACGCTCCTTGTTAACTGCCATCCGACATCTGTTCTTTTCGATACTGGAGCATCTCATTCATTCATATCCGAGAACTATGCTCGATTGCATAACACGACATTCTGTGACATGCCCACTTCCATGGTAATTCAAACTCCGGGTTCCAAATGGCAAACTTCTAGAGTAAGCCATGGGAACAAAATTCTTGTCGATAGACTTGTCTTCCTTGCATCCTTAATAGCTCTCAAGTCCTCGGACATAAACATCATCTTGGGTATGGACTGGATGTTAGCTCATTATGCTAAGATTGATTGTGCCACTAGAACCGTTCAACTTACTCACCCATCGGGCAAGACAGTCAATGTCTTAACTCGAGTGGCCAAGCGCCAGCTTTACTCCCTAAATGCCAACCCCCTTCCAGACCTTGAGGATGTTCCGGTAGTCCGAGACTTTCCGGATGTCTTTCCAGAAGAACTGCCAGGTGTACCACCTGACAGGGATGTCGAGTTTGTGATAGACCTTGTTCCAGGAACCGTTCCAATTTCTAGAAGACCCTACAAGATGGCACCCTTAGAACTAGCCGAGCTTAAGAACCAACTCGATGAGTCCTTGAAAAAGGGTTTCATCCGTCCTAGTTCCTCTCCTTGGGCTTGCTCCGTCCTCTTCGTCAAGAAGAAGGATGGAACGGATCGAATGGTTGTGGATTACCGACCTGTCAATTTGGTCACCATCAAGAACAAATATCCGCTTCCCAGGATCAACGATCTGTATGATCAGCTCGCTGGATCCTCAGTCTTTTCCAAGATGGATTTGAGGTTGGGCTACCATCAAATCAAAATCAGAAACGGGGACATTCCCAAAACGGCCTTTGTTACTCGTTATGGCCAATACGAGTACACCATTATGTCCTTCGGTTTAACCAATGCCCCAGCTACCTTCTCTCGGTTAATGAACTCGGTCTTCATGGAGTACTTGGATAAATTCGTCTTAGTATACCTCGATGACATACTCATCTACACCAAGAATGAAGAGGAACATGCCGAACATCTAAGGCTGGTATTGATGAAACTTCGAGAGCATCGCCTTTATGCCAAATTCTCCAAGTGTGAATTTTGGTTGCCAAAAGTGACCTATCTAGGCCATGTAATCTCTGGTAAGGGTATTGCTGTCAATCTCGAGCGAGTTCAAGCCGTCCTTGATTGGACTCCACCTGAGACGGTTAAGCAAGTTCGAAGCTTCTTTGGCTTAGCGAGCTATTGCTGCCGCTTCGTCAAGAATTTCTCCAAGGTTGCTAAACCTCTAACTGAACTCCTCAAGAAAGATAAAAAGTTCGAGTGGACTCCACAGTGCGAGTTCAGCTTTCAGGAACTGAAAAGACGCCTGACATCTGCTCCCGTACTGGTACCACCAGATTTCTCCAAGGACTTTATTATCTATTGCGACACCTCGCGACAAGGACTAGGTTGCATACTCATGCAAGATCATCAGGTAATTGCCTATGCTTCACGACAATTACACCCACACGAGGAAAATTATCCCACACATGATCTAGAGCTTGCAGCTGTAGTCCATGCACTTAAAACTTGGCGACATTACCTCCTCGGTAATCGTTGAGAGATCTTCACCGATCACCAAAGTTTGAAATATATCTTCACCCAACCAGAATTGAATCTTAGGCAAAGATGTTGGGTCAAGTTGATCTCGGATTACGACTTAGGAATAACTTACACCCCGGGCAAAGCCAATGTCATGGCTGATGCACTAAGTCGTAAATCCTATTGTAATAACCTGATGTTACAACAAAGTCAACCACTTCTCCATGAGGAATTCCGTAAGCTTAATCTTCACATTGTTCCTCGAGGATTCCTATCCACCCTGGTGGCGAAACCTACCCTTATGGATCAAATCATAGCTACCCAGAAGCGTGATAAGGGCATATCCCGGATTAAGGAAAACATTGCTAGCGGAGTTGCTAAATGTTTTTCCATGGATAAGTGGGGTGCTGTCTTCTTCAAGAACCGTTTGGTGGTTCCCAAGAAACAACATCTATGCCAGTTGATCCTTAAGGAAGCTCATGAATCCCCTCTCACCATTCATCCCGGTAGTACTAAAATGTATCAAGACCTACGCCAGAGGTTTTGGTGGACTAGGATGAAGAGAGAAATCGCTCAATACATTGCTAATTGCGACGTTTGTTGTCGTGTTAAAGCAGAGCATCAACGTCCTGCTGGCACCCTTCAACCTTTGGCTATTCCTGAATGGAAATGGGATAAAATCAGTATGGATTTCATCACTGGGTTTCCCAGGACCAAGAGAGGTAATAATGCCATCTTCGTCGTGATCGACCGACTTTCCAAAGTAGCCCACTTTCTACCTGTTCGTGAGAGTATCACCGCTAGCCAGCTAGCCGATTTATACATCTCCCGAATAGTGTCTCTTCATGGTGTCCCATTGGAAATTAACTCAGACCGTGGGAGTCTCTTCACCTCTCGATTTTGGGAAAGTTTCCAAAATGCTATGGGAACTCGTCTCTCCTTTAGCACCGCCTTCCATCCTCAATCAAGTGGTCAAGTAGAACGAGTTAATCAAATTCTGGAAGATATGCTCCAAGCCTCTGTCATCTCATTTGGAATGGGTTGGGAGAATTGCCTTCCATTCGCGGAGTTTGCTTATAACAATAGTTATCAAGCCAGCTTGGGCAAGGCTCCTTTCGAAGTTCTCTATGGACGAAAATGTCGAACGCCTCTTAACTAGTCAGAAACCGGGGAAAGACAACTCTTTGGCCCGGATTTGATTCAGGAAGCAGAAGAGCAGGTTTGCGTTATTCATGAGAAATTGAAAACAGCCCAATCTCGTCAAAAGAGTCAATATGATCGTAAACATAAGCCTATGACTTATGAAGTCGGCGAGAAGGCCTACCTTCGGGTTACCCCGTTAAAGGGAACCCATCATTTCGGTATCAAAGGAAAATTGGCTCCTCGTTACATTGGACCCTTTCGCATTCTTGCCAAACAAGGAGAAGTTGCCTACCAATTGGAACTACCTCCGCATCTTTCCAGAGTTCACGATGTCTTCCACGTTTCACAACTCAGGCGTTGCTTCGCGGATCCTATCCGTGGAGTGGTCCACGAAACGCTTGATCTACAAGATAACCTCTCCTATCGGGAATATCCCTTTCGTATCCTTGATCAAGCTGAGCGTACCACTCGACATCATAATATCAAGTTTCTCAAGGTTCAATGGTCACACCATTCCGAGAAAGAAGCCACTTGGGAAAGGAAGGATCGTCCTCGACTCGAGTACCCTACCTTCTTCTCGGAGGATCCTAAATCTCGGGACGAGATTCTTTTGAGTGGGGGTGAGTTGTCACACCCTAGTTAGTTCAAGCATTAGAGTGTGCATCATGTTTAAATTCCTCTTAAATTTGAAATGGGGAAGACAGAACCCCCCAGCACCCCCCTGGAAACAACTAGGGTTTACTAAAATTATTTTCAATGAACCTGAAATGCCCTTCTAAAAAGTTCACTCTCTTTGTCTTGGGTTAGAACCTCTGGCAAAATTGGTGCACAATTTTCTAGGTCAACAGAAGGTCATTGAATTAATTCATACGTATTTGAATTTGGGCATTTAAATGCTATAAAATAATTTAAATGCTCAAATAATTATGGTAATAAGTGTGGGCTGTTGGAAATATTCTAAACAGAGCCCACAATTATTTTCAGGATTTTTGGAAACGTTTTAGTATTTTTAATAAAGCCCAATAGTTACAGAATAAATAAAAATAGAAAAACAGAAATTAAAAGAGAGGGAGAGAACTTACCTGGCCGCAGCCCATCAGCCGGCCCACCTGGCGGCCCAGCGCTGTGCTGGCCCATGCCAGCCAGCTGCTTCGTCTCAGACAGGCAGGCAGAGAGCTAACGCCGGCGGGCGCGAGCTCGCCACGGCGCCAGCAGCTTGCCCCGTCACGCGCCTGGACGCTGGATAGGCTCCACGTCACCGCCCCGACCACGCGGACACCTCACTCACCCCCTGCCTCTCTCCCTCGCTCTCCCGCACCATGGCCGACGCACCTATCACCGTCTCACCGCCGTAGTCGCGCTCTCCGTCGTCCCCGCACCGAGCCACCCTGTCCGGAAGCTCCGCCGCCCTCCACTCCTTCGAGCAAGCCGAGCCCCGAGCGCTCGCTTGCCCCGCAGCCTCTGCAACAACCTCGCCCGACTCCGCCATCGCCGGAGATCCTCTTCGTTGTCGCCACCGCATCAGCTCGTCCCCGACGGTGCCGTCCATCTCTACGTGACCGCCGTGAGCCCAGCTCCGTCCTCCCCCTCTCCATTAACCCCATCCTGAACCGTGTGCACCGTACCACGCTCACCCGAGAACCCGCCGCCGCCGAGCTCATCGCCGACGTGTCTCCGGCCACCCACTGGCCACACCATTGCGACCAACGCACTCACCGCACCCGCAGGAGCCCGTAGCACCATTCCACGCGCCTCGCCGTGCCCCGCAGCCTCGATTTTGGCCTCGCCCGAACTCCGGCGGCCGCCAAGGTCGTCGCCGGCGACGTTTCCGGCCTCCCTAGCTCCACCCACTGCCACCACTCGATGTGTCTTGCTCCCAGCTATGCGTAGATGCTCTCCGCCGTTGTTTTAGTTGCTGAAGCACGAAACCCGCAGCCCTCCACCGCGTCTGGCCTCGCCGGCAGCTAAACGCCGGCGAGTTTGATTCAGTTTGACCCCTGTGTGGGCCCACGTAGACCCCCCTGAGTCTATGACAGGTGGGGCCCGTCTGCTAATTAGTTTAGGATTAGTTTTAACTAAATTTAATTAGTTCAATCACTGACATGTGGGCCCAGGCCCCACTGACAGCTAATTAGTGTTAATCTAATTCTGTTAACTAGTTGTGTCACTGACACAGAGGGCCCACCAGTCAGGTTTGACCTGGCCGACCCAGTTGACTGCTGACGTCACACCTATGTCATGCTGACGCATTAATTGAATTACTAGATTTATTCTTTAATAGGAAATTCCAAAAAATAGTCAAAACTTCTAAAAATCATAGAAAATCAACCATAGCTCCAAATGCAAAGATTTATATATGAAAAATGATCAAAAAAATCAATCTATTCATCTGTAATGGTTTCATGCATGACAAAACAAGTTTACCTTGCTGTTTAAGCAGAATAAGATAATGCACTAATAAGGCCATGTTTAATGAGCTAATATTTGAATCTTTGATTCAAATGAGTTCATCCCCTTCTGTTTTATCTTGCATTAGGCCAAGACACTTTCATCTTGCCATGTCATAGCATGCATCATATTGTTGCATATTGCCATGTGTTGATTATGTTCGGTGTGTCTTTCGTGGTAGGTTCCGCCTCTAAGGATAACCCCGAGTATCCGTCTGAAGGGCAGTGCCCTACTACCTCTACAACAGGCAAGCAACCCATTGATCATTCCGATACAAACCCATGTTCTCGCTTCTGCTCTTGTTTACTGCATTAAGACAATGCGATTCAAATTGCTGTGTGCTACGGTAGTTGAACCCTTATCCTCTGCATGACCTGTCATTGCCACAGTAACTAGATGAAACCCACTAGCATGTGTAGGAGTTTGATTGAGCCATGTATGTGATTCCTACCTTGCTATGCCTGCTATGCTTAGAGTTGTGTCAGGTCTGGTTCATCTGGGTGATGGGCTAGAGTGAAATGCTTATGTCGGTAATGTGAGGGATGTGTTGAACATGTTTTGGTAAAGGTATCGATGAGAGGCCATGTAGGAGTACATGGTGGGTTGTTTCATTGAGGCCGTCCATAAGAACTGAGATCTGTATGCGTGATTTAAGATTCAGTTACTACCACACATTGGGCCCTGAAATATGACCCCGCTCGACTTACTGACCCATCTCGTCCTCTGTCCAGGAGTTGCAACTAGTTTCTGGTGTTTGTAGGTTATGTGTTAGCAGCCGTGCGTAGCGCTGACCCTAGGGGTGGGCTATGATGCGGTAGATACACCGTGGCACGGTGTACCGACTCGCCCGTTTGGTGTCTCGGGAACCCTATACACATCGTTTGGGGCCGTTGAGGACACCCCGGCCGGATTTCCTTGCGTATGGAACCTGAATAGGCGATAAACCTGGACTAGAGACTTGTGAGGTTAGTCAGGTCGTGGTCTACACCCACGTCGGTTTTCGCTTGAAGTCTGCCGAGCACATGTCGTGTGCAGACGCTAAGTGGTGGAAACATGTGCGACGAAGTACACCCCTGCAGGGTATAAAACTATTCGAATAGCCGCGTCCGTGGTAAAGGACTACTTGGTTGCCTATACAGTTCATAGACAAGTTAATGAATACTACTAAAAGTCTCAAGATAAGTGTGAGTACCGAGGATGGCCCTCTCGTAGGATGACGAGGGAGAATCCCTGGTGGAGTATTGTGTTGGTGAGTAGTGGACTCGTGTGCGAAAACTATTTTACTAGTGAAGTTCCGTAGGATAGCTTAGCCAAGAGTCAAAGCTGGCTTGCTGCAATAACCCCACCACCTTCTTGAGAATGAGCATGTATAGTAGGTTCTGATGTAAGACTTGCTGAGTACCTTGTACTCATGTTTGCTTATTTATTGTTTTCAGATGACAACACCGCCCCCTCCGATGGGTTTTATGTAGACCTTGATATCGACGAGTGACTAGCCACCCAGGTGGTGATCCTGGCCATGGAGGGCCCTATGTAGATAGACAGGCTTCAAGAAGCCTTCTTCCTTTCTAGTGTCTGTACTCAGACTAGTTGCTTCCGCTTGTGCTTGTATGATTGTATGACTTGAGTGTCGGGTCATGTGACCCCTATCTGTATGAACATGTTATGTATGGCTCTCTGGAGCCTTTAAATAAAGTACTTGAGTTGTAGAGTTTTGTTGTGATGCCATGTTGTATGTACTCATATCGGGCATATTGTGTGTATGATTGAAATGCTTGGTATGAGTGGGATCCGACAATCTAGTTGTTTATCCTTGGCAGCCTTTCTTATGGGGAAATGTAGTCTAGTGTTCCTCGAGCCATAGTAGTCCGCTACAGCCCGGTTCACCGGAGTCCTGCTAGCCCAGCACTACTGCTCAGGACACTTGACTGGCCGACATGTGTTTCACTTCGTTCCTATGTCTTTCCCTTCGGGGAAATGTCACACGGTGATATCCGGAGTCCTGCCTAGCCTGCTACAGCCCGGGTTCCCCGGAGTCCTGTTAGCCCAGTGCTACAGCCCGGAATCACTCGCTGATGACCGACATGCTCGATGTGATTCATGTATGCCTGTCTCCATAGGTCTATGCCGCTTTGGGTTTACGACTAGCCATGTCGGCCCGGGTTCTCTGTCATATGGATGCTAGCGACACTATCATATACGTGAGCCAAAAGGCGCAAACGGTCCCGGGCCATGGTAAGGCGACACCCGTGGGATACCGTGCGTGAGGCCGCAAAGTGATATGAGGTGTTACCGGCTAGATCGATGTGCCTTGGAATCGGGGTCCTGATAGCGTTTTACAATCATTTTATAGCAACTTTATATCATTTTTTGGGACTAACCTATTAACCCAGTGCCAGTTGCTTTTTTTGCTTGTTTTTTACATCGCAGGAAATCAATATCAAACGGAGTCCAAACACCGCGAAACTTTACAGAGATTTTTTTGGAACCAGAAGGAACCCATTTGGCCATAGCTGCACCTGGGGGGTACCCCGAGGGGGGCACAACCCATCAGGGCGCGCCAAGGCCCCTGGCGTGCCCAGGTGGGTTGTGCCCACCTTGGTGGACTCTCGCAACCCCTCTTTGCACTATAAATTCCCAAATATTCTGAAACCCTTTGAGTTTAACCTAGATCATAAGTTCCGTCGCTCCAGGGCTCCGTAGCCACCGAAAACCAATCTAGACCCGTTCTGACACCCTGCCGGAGGGGGGGGAATCATCTCCGGTGGCCATCTTCATCATCCCGGCGGCCACCACGATGAGGAGGGAGTAGTCCACCCTCGGGGCTGAGGGTTTGTACCAGTAGCTATGTGTTTAATCTCTCTCTCTCTCTCGTGTTCTTGAGATGTCACAATCTTGATGCAGCACGGGCTTTGTTAATATAGTCGAGTCATATGGTGTTTTCCCCTCTCTATCTTGTTGTGATGAATTGAGTTTTTCCCTTTGAGATTTTGTGGTTATCGGATTGAATACTTTTATGGATTTGAGAACACTTGGTATATGTCTTGCAATTGAATACTCGTGGTGACAATGGGGTATCATATTGATTCACTTGATATATGTTCTGGCACTCAACTTGCGGATTCCCGCGGTGACATTGGGGTAATCTATGCATAGGGGTTGATGCACGTTCTTGTCCTTTTTTCTCCGGTAGAAATCTTGGGGCACTCTTGTAGTTCTTTCTGTGGATTGAGTATTATGAATAGGAATATGCTTTGGTGTTATTCTAGTACAAACTCTAGGATAGATCAAACGGAAAAAACAGCTTGGCGTTATTTTAGTACGAACTCTTGAATAGATTGATCAGAAAGAATAGCTTTGAGGTGGTTTCATACCCTACAAACAATTCCGTGTTATGTTCTCTGCTAGATAGGAACTTTGGAGCGATTCTTCGTTACACTTTGAGGGATAATCATATGATCCAACTATGTTAGCATTGTTGAGAGATTGCACTAGCGAAAGTATGGACCCTAGGCCTTGTTTTTAAGCATTGAAATACTGTTTTTTGTGTCCACTTACTATTTTCTACCTTGCTGTTTTTATTTATTCAGATTATCAAAATATATTTCTACCATCCGTATTACACTTTTATCACCATCTCTTCACCGAACTAGTGTAGCTATACAATTTGCCATTGTGTTGGGTGTGTAGGGGACACAAGAGATTTCTTGTATTTAGTTGCAGGGTCGTTTGAGAGAGACCATCTTCATCCTACACCTCTCACGGATTGATAAACCTTAGATCATCCACTTGAGAGAAAAGTGCTACTGTCCTACAAAACTCTACGCTTAGAGGCCCAACACGTGTCTACAAGAATAAAGTTGTGTAGTAGACATCAAGCTCTTTTCTGGCGCCGTTGCCGGGGAGGTGAGCGCTTGAAGGTATATCTTTAGATCTTGCAATTGAATCTTTTAGTTTCTTGTTTTATCACTAGTTTGGTTCATAAAATAAAACTACAAAAAAATGGAATTGAGGTTGCATCATATTATCAATCATCTTTATAATATCTTTCATGAAAATGATGGAAAGGAAAACTGTGCTCAATTGATAGAAGAAGAATTCAATAAAATGTTTGGCACGAATGATGAGCACAATTGCAATGTTGCTAGTGTTAATTCTTTGAATATCCATGATGCTAGTGATATGCAAAGCCATAAGCTTGGGGATGCTATGTTTGATGAAGATGATATTTTTAGTCCCCCAAGATTTGATGTGCACATTTGTTATAATGATTGCATGCCTCCTATTTATGATGATTATGATGATGAAAGTGGATTTGGAGATGTCATGACTTTATTTAGTGATGAATCCACCATTTTGGATGAGGCTTAAATTGACTATGATAACAAAGTTGCTATATATGATGATTATGGTGATGACATGTATGCTATAAAGAATATTTATAACCATGGAACTTGTCGTCATGATTTTAATTTTCACTCCCATGATAGTTATTTTGTTGAGTTTCCTCCCACTACTATTGATGAGAATAAATTTGCTTATTTGGAGAGTAACAAAATTTCTATGCTTATGCATCATGAAAAGAATGATTTATGTGATAGCTATATTGTTGAATTCATTCATGATGCTACTGAAAATTATTATGAGAGAGGAACATTTGCTTGTAGGTATTGCAATAATATCGAGTTTCCTCTCTATGTGTTGAGAATATTGAAGTTATGCTTGTTTTGCCTTCCTATGCTAGTTGATTCTTGTCCCCATAAGTTGTTTGCTCACAAAATCCATATGCATAGGAAGTGGGTTAGACTTAAATGTGCTAGTCATATGCTTCATGATGCTCTCGTTATGTTCCAATTCTTATCTTTTATGCGAGCATCATCGAAATCATCATGCCTAGCTTAAAAGGCATAAAAGAAAAGCGCTTGTTGGGAGATAACCCAACACTTTTACCTACTATTTTTGTGTGGTCACATGATTAAGCTACTCTAGTAACATGTTTTATTGCTTTTGTTTCAATAAAGTGCCAAGTAAAGCCTTTAGGACCTTGTTGGGTGATAATTGCTTTGATCTTGCTGAAAAACAGAAACTTTTTTGATCAGGAAAATAACTTTCATTTTTAACAGAAGCATGATAAAATTCTGATTCTTTTTGCATAAGATTAATAGACAAATTGTTCAGGTTGTCCTAATTTTTCATAATTTTTGGAGTAGCAGAAGTATGGTTTGAGTACAGATTACTACAGACTATTCTGTTTTTGATAGATTCTGTTTTCAATGCATAGTTTGCTTGTTTTCTAATTTCCATTGCTTATATTGCTCAATATAAATTGTGGAAATGATATGCTACAGTAGGCATTGTGTGAGAACAATTATGAATATTGTCTTTGGCAGTACCAAAAGTGGAATGGTTTGCTCTTTATCATACAAACCTATCTCACAAAGTTCCATTAAGTTTTGTGTGATTGATGTTTTCAAGTTTTGGGTGAGATATCGATATGAGGAGAATAAGGGGTGACAAGAACCTAAGCTTTGGGATGTCCAAGGCACCCCCAAGGATATATTCAAGGAATATCAAAGCAACTGAGCTTGGGGGTGCCCCGGAAGGCATCCCCTCTTTCGTCTCCAACATTATTGGTAATCTCACTTGGAGCTATGTTTTCATTCATCACATGATATGTGTTTTGCTTGGAGCATCAATTTATTTTGTTAGTATTTGCTTGCTGTTATTTATAATAATGTTTTTCATCTTTTATTTTAATAAAAGTGGCAATGATAGCCTTTGTCATGCTTATTTTGCAAGTATACATGTTGCTGTTTGAAAACAGAAAGTTTACCGCTGTTGCAAAAATTCCTTAGAAAAGTCAGAATGCGATAAAATGCTGAAACTTTTTGAAAAATGAGATCTGATAAATTTTCTTCAGTGTGGTAATTTTTCATAATGTTTGGAGTTAGGGAAGTATTGATACTCTTGCATTCTTTACAGACTATACTGTTTTGGCAGATTGCTGTTATGTTTGCATATGTTTACTTGTTTAATGATTCTATTTGAGGATAGGAGTATTAAATATGCAGAGGCATTTAGTATGCCATGTTGAATAATAATTTTAGTGATTTGCTACAGTAAAGAATGATAAGGTTTTTGCATTGGTTTATACTAACTTATCTCACGAGTTCTTGTTGAGTTTTGTGTGGATAAAGCTTTTGACATTTAGGGAAACCGTGATATACGAGGAATTAAGGAGACACAAAAGCTCAAGCTTGGGGATGCCCAAGGCATCCCAAGATAATATTCAAGAAGTCTCAGGGATCTAAGCTTGGGGATGCCCCGGTAGGCATCCCATCTTTATTCTTCAACAATTATCTGTTAGTATCGGTTGAGCCTAAATTTTTGCTTCTTCACATGATGTGTGATGTCCTTGGAATGTCATTTTATTTTGTTTTGCTTTCTGTTTTAATAAAGTACTTAGATCTGAAAGTTTTTAAATAAAATAGAGTCCTCAAATAGTTGCCAGGAGACTAAGTGGCATTCACATCCCGTCAACGAAGCTCGTTTCTATGTCATTTACTCTTGTGCTTCACTTATATCCTATGAGTAAACTGTTGAATAAATTGAATGTCATGAAGTTGAAATCATATCATGCCTAGTGGTAGCTTCACATTGGGTTTAGAAAGTGAAATCTTTTGAGGCTTGACAATCACAATATTGGTCATACAAGCAATTCATGAATAATTAGTATAAGGAGGAGAACTTTCACAAATAAATACACTATCATGGAAATATTTTGTGATTGTGAGCCCCCATCAAAATATTATATGCCAAAATTGTTGACGTTGGACAAGGAAGACAACTTAATGGTTTATGTTTGTTCATATTCACATAGAATTTATATTGTCATAGATCCTTCAACATGTGGTGCTTGCCCCCCATCTTTGCTAGCCAAAAATTCGGCACCAAGTAGAGATACTACTTGTGCATCCAAAAACCCTTAAACCCAAATCTTATCTTCAAGAGTCCACCATACCCACGTAAGAATTGATCAAGATCCTTCAAGTAAGTTGTCATCAGTGCAATAAGGCAATAAAAATTGCTTCTAAAAGTGTAAGATCATTTAGTGTAAGAGAAAAGTGAGCATTGTACGAACTTGTGATGGCAAAGTAATAAAAGCGACGGACTGCATAATAAAGGTTGCTATCATAAGGGGTAATATAACGTGACGTTCTTTTGCACTAAGGGGTAGAGCATACAAACAAATAAGTGCATGACAACCTCTACTTCCCTCTGCGAAGGGCCTATCTTTTACTTTTCTGTATTTACTTTTATGCAAAGCGTCAAAGTTCTTCTCTCTATTCCTTTTTGTTTTTCTCTTTTGGCAAGCATCATGTGGTGAGGAAAGATCTAGGCGCATATTTCCAGTTGAATATGGGTAGCATGAGCTAGTATTGTTGACATCACCCTTGAGGTGAATACGTTGGGAGGCAAAACAATAAGCCCTATCTTTCTATGTGTCCGGTTGAAACGTTTTGCTCACGTCTATGCGGTGAGTGTTAGCAATCATAGAAGACTATATGATGGTTGAGTATGTGGAGCTCTTACTTAAACTCTATTGAATAAGTTGAATTGCAATTGCTTGGTGACTAAGAACATGGGTTGTTGGGTTTCAAGAGAATTCATTGTTTGAACCTTAACATGTGAATTGGTTGCCACTATAACATGGGAAGTTTCATAAGAAAGAATTGCTATTATAATTCCAAGAAAACTGATTGAAATTATCATTGATCAAAATTTCACACTTTGCTAGCATTCACACTTCATAAATTATTTCTTTTATCATTTACCTACTCGAGGACGAGTAGGAATTAAGCTTGGGGATGTTGATACATCTCCAACGTATCTATAATTTATGAAGTATTCATGCTCTTATTTTATCATTCTTGGGTGTTTTACAATCATTTTATAGCAACTTTATATCATTTTTTGGGACTAACCTATTGACCCAGTGCCCGGTGCCAGTTGCTATTTTTTTGCTTATTTTTTACATCACAGGAAATCAATATCAAACGGAGTCCAAACACCACGAAACTTTACAGAGATTTTTTTGGACCAAAAGGAACCCATTGGGCCAAAGCTGCACCTAGGGGGTGCCCCAAGGGGGGCACAACCCACCAGGGCACGCCAGGGCCCCCTGACGCACCCAGGTGGGTTGTGCCCACCTCGGTGGCCTCCCGCACCCCCTCTTTGCACTATAAATTCCCAAATATTCCGAAACCCTTCGGGGTTATCCTAGATCAGAAGTTCTGCCGCCGCAGGGCTCCATAGCCAACGAAAACCAATCTAGACCCGTTCCGGCACCCTGCCGAAGGGGGAATCATCTCTGGTGGCCACCTTCATCATCCCGACGACCACCACGATGAGGAGGGAGTAGTCCACCCTCGGGGCTGAGGGTTTGTATCAATAGCTATGTGTTTAATATCTCTCTCTCTCTTGTGTTCTTGAGATGTCACGATCTTGATGTATCGCAGGCTTTGTTAATATAGTCGAATCATATGGTGTTTTCCCCTCTCTATCTTGTTGTGATGAATTGAGTTTTTCCCTTTGATATTTTGTGGTTATCAGATTGAATACTTTTATGGATTTTAAAACACTTGATATATATCTTGCAATTGAATACTCGTGGTGACAATGGGGTATCATATTGATTCACTTGATATATGTTTTGGCACTCAACTTGCGGTTTCCCGCGGTGACATTGGGTTAATCTATGCATAGGGGTTGATGCACATTCTTGTCCTTGTTTCTCTGGTAGAAATCTTGGGGCACTCTTGTAGTTCTTTGTCTGGTTTGAGTATTATGAACATGAATATGCTTTGGTGTTATTCTAGTACGAACTCTAGGATATAGATCAAACGGAAAAAATAGCTTTGCGTTATTTTAGTACGAACTCTTGAATAGATTGATTGGAAAGAATAGCTTTGAGGTGGTTTCGTACCCTACAAACAATTATGTCTTATGTTCTCTGCTAGATAGGAACTTTGGAGTGATTCTTTGTTACACTTTGAGGGATAATCATATGATCCAACTATGTTAGCATTGTTGAGAGATTGCACTAGCGAAAGTACGGACCCTATGCCTTGTTTTTAAGCATTGAAATACAATTTTTTGTGCCCATTTACTATTTGCTAACTTGTTGTTTTTATTTATTCAGATTATCAAAATATATTTCTACCATCCTTATTACACTTTTACCACCATCTCTTTGCCGAACTAGTGCACCTATACAATTTGCCATTGTATTGGGTGTGTTGGGGACACAAGAGATTTCTTGTATTTGGTTGTAGGATAATTTGAGAGAGACCATCTTCATCCTACACCTCTCATGAATTGATAAACCTTAGGTCATCCACTTGAGGGAAAATTTCTATTGTCCTACAAAACTCTGCGTTTGGAGGCCCAACACGTGTCTACAAGAATAAAGTTGCGTAGTAGACATCAGGCGCGCCCGGGTGGGTTGTACCCACCTGGTGGCCCCCCTCGGGTACTTATTGGCTCCCATATTTCTTATATATTCCATAAAAATCTCCATGAAGTTTTAGCCCATTTAGCGTTGTGCAGAATAGGTGGCCTGACGTAGCTTTTCCAGGTCCAGATTTCCAGCTACTGGAATTCTCCCTCTTGGTGTGTTCCTTGTAAATTATGGAATAAAAGGCATTAGAATTACTCCAAAAAGCATTATTATGGATAAAAACATTATAAACAACAACAAGGAAACATGATACAAAATGGATGTATCACTAAACACGCTAGTGGAGGTTCCCGAGCGATAAAAGTAAAGGTTTACTCCCCCTCCACCAACAATCACATTCCATGGCTTGTCCAAAACAACGGGTGTCGTCCAAACCAACAACAGTCCCGGGGGAGTTTTGTTTAATTATTTGCATTTTTGAGTTCGGGACTGGGAATCAATATTACTGCCCTTTTCTCGTGCGATGGCGAGTGAATAAACACTCGACGTGAGAATAACCCGCTTAGCATGGAAGATACCGACCACCTCCTGTCGTTCCATAAACGATCCAGGCACACAAAAAGGATATTTATTTATAAGTTTTTTAAAGGTGGCACATGCAAATTTACTTAGGACAGCAGGGTAATACTGCATATAGGTATGTACAGTAGACTCATCTGGAATAGCTTTTGGTTCAAGGTTTTTGACGTACAAGCAGAACTCCCACTTAGTACAGGCGAACGCTAGCAATTAGATTGAGAAGCGGCCAGCTAGAGAGCAACAACGATCATGATCATGCATTATGCATAAGTAACATTGGACACTAGCATGAGTAGGATATGAACATAAATATTATAGAGGCTATGTTGGTTTTGATTCAACTACATGCATGAACATGTGCCAAGTCAAGCCACTCGAACATTCAGAGGAGGATACCATATCATCATACTACATCACAATCATTTTAATGCAATGTTGATATCCAAGATAAACCATTATTCACTCCCAGCTACTTATGCATGGCATGGCAAACTATAATATCTAATTGTCATTGCAAACATGTTTAATCATAATGGGCCGAATCATGGATACTAGGTTAAACATATTTACACAAATATAACAAGTCGAGTTCATACCAGCTTCTCTCTGCCATGGCCAGTTCATCAAATATCGTCATTATTGCCTTCCACTTGCACGACCGAACGATGTGAAAATAATAATAGTGCAAGAGTGTCATGGACTAAGCTGCAATATGCAAAACATTTTATTCAATAGGAGAAGACAAGTTAAAATAGGCTCTTTATTAGATCAACAATTATTCATATGAGAGCCACTCAACATTTTCATCGTGGTCTTCTCCTTGGTCAAACTCGAATAAAAAGAAAAGAAACTCCAGAGAAACAAACTGAAATATTTTTGGCATTTTTGGTTTTCTTGAACAAGAAAATAAAAGGGAAAAGCAAAAACGAGAAAAACTATTTACACGGGAAAGCTCCCAACAAGCAAAAGAAGAACAAGGAAATCTTTTTGGGCTTTATTTTTAATTTTTCAACTCAGCATGCATAGAAAGTAAATTAACTACAACTAATTTTCTTGGTTTTTCTAAAGTTTTTTGGACACACAAGAAGAAAGCAAGAAAAATAAATTTGAGCATGGATGATACAATGAAAAATTGTGAACACCGACAAGATGAATAAGTGGACATGAATGTAATGTCAGCGAGAAACACGTACTCCCCCAATCTTAGGCTTTTGGCATAACTTGGTGGTCGATCAGAAGCCTGGATGGTAGTAGGGGTACTGAGGAGCGGGCATCCACTAATCCCACTGCTGAGTCTCCTCCTCTGCCTCTGCAGCAGCGTGAGCATTCCAGTAGGCAATGTTGCCCGTAGACATAATCTTATATCCACCGCTGGCAATAGAATCAAACAAAGCAGTAGCAGGCAATGGAATAATATCATGAGTTTCAATGCTAAAAACCAGGTTATAAGGAATAGGAATGTTAGGAGATTTATCATC
The DNA here is from genome assembly GCF_018294505.1 of Triticum aestivum. Taxonomy (NCBI): domain Eukaryota; kingdom Viridiplantae; phylum Streptophyta; class Magnoliopsida; order Poales; family Poaceae; genus Triticum; species Triticum aestivum. The sequence goes on along the minus strand of NC_057800.1, from coordinate 672,072,164 downwards.
AGTAAAATGGCAGTGATCCATGGCAGCACGGTCTAGGTAAACCTTGGTCACAGGATAATCATGAGGGCGTATTGATATGTCTCCAATGTATCTATAATTTTTGATTGTTCCATGCTATTATATTATCAACCCTGGATGTTTTATGTGCATTTATATGCTATTTTATATGATTTTTGGGACTAACCTATTAACCTAGAGCCTAGTGCCAGTTTCTATTTTTTCCTTGTCTTTGAGTATCATAGAAAAGGAAAACCAAACCGATTCCAATTGACCTAAAACTTCACGGAACTCATTTTTGGACCAGAAGAAGGACACGGAGTAAAAGGGTTGGGCCAGAAGAGTCCTGGGCTGCCCACGAGGGTGGGGGGCGCGCCCCCTGCCTCGTGGACAGCCCGGAGACCCCCCCTGCCTTGTTCCCGACTCCAACACCTCTTATATAACCCAAAACTTCCAGAAAGAAACCTAGATCGGGAGTTCCGCCGCCAGAAGCCTCCGTAGCCACCGAAAACCAATCTAGACCCGTTCCGGCACCCTGCCAGAGGGAGGAATCCCTCTCCGGTGGCCATCTTCATCATCCCGGTGCTCTCCATGACGAGGAGGGAATAGTTCACCCTCGGGGATGAGGGTATGTACCAGTAGCTATGTGTTTGATCTCTCTCTCATGTTCTTGAGTCGGCACGATCTTGATGTATCGCGAGCTTTGCTATTATATTGGGATCTTATGTTGTTTCTCCCCCTCTACTCTCTTGTGATGAATTGAGTTTTCCCTTTGAAGTTATCTTATCGGATTGAGTCTTTAAGGATTTGAGAACACTTGATGTATGTCTTGCATGTGCTTATCTGTGGTGACAATGGGATATCACGCGATCTACTTGATGTATGTTTTGGTGATCAACTTGCGAGTTTCGTGACCTCGTGAACTTATGCATAGGGGTTGGCACACGTTTTCGGCTTGACTCTCCGGCAGAAACTTTGGGGCACTCTTTGAAGTTCTTTGTGTTAGTTGAATAGATTAATTTGAGATTGTGTGATGCATATCGTATAATCATACCCATGGATACTTGAGGTGACATTGGAGTATCTAGGTGGCATTAGGGTTTTGGTTGATTTGTTTCTTAAGGTGTTATTCTAGTACAAACTCTATGATAGATTGAGCGGAAAGAATAGCTTCGTGTTATTTTACTACGGACTCTTGAATAGATCGATCAGAAAGAATAAATTTGAGGTGGTTTCGTACCCTACAATAATCTCTTCGTTTGTTCTCCGCTATTAGTGACTTTGGAGTGACTCTTTGTTGCATGTTGAGGGATAGTTATATGATCCAATTATGTTATTATTATTGAGAGAACTTGCACTAGTGAAAGTATGAACCCTAGGCCTTGTTTCCTAGCATTGCAATACCGTTTACGCTCACTTTTATCACTTGCTACATTGCTGTTTTTATATTTTCAGATTACAAAAACCTATATCTACCATCCATATTGCACTTGTATCACCATTTGTTCGCCGAACTAGTGCACCTATACAATTTACCATTGTATTGGGGGTGTTGGGGACACAAGAGACTCTTTGTTATTTGGTTGTAGGGTTGTTTGAGAGAGACCATCTTCATCCTACGCCTCCCATGGATTGATAAACCTTAGGTCATCCACTTGAGGGAAATTTGCTACTGTCCTACAAACCTCTGCACTTGGAGGCCCAACAATGTCTACAAGAAGAAGGTTGTGTAGTAGACATCACGTATCTCAACCTCGAAGTGAGCCGCCAAACGAGTAGCATAAATCCCACCATGAATTTTACCCTTGGATTTATTAAGGTGGAGGCGACGAGCCACAATAGCTCCCAAGCGATAAGTGTTATCGCCCTCTAATGCACGAGCAAAACAGAAAGGTCTGGTGTGACGCCCCCGATTCGACCGTACACTAATCATACACGCAAACGTGTACGATCAAGATCAGGGACTCACGAGAAGATATCACAACACAACTCTACAAATAAAATAAGTCATACAAGCATCATATTACAAGCCAGGAGCCTCGAGGTCTCGAATATAAGAGCTCGATCATAGAAGAGTCAGCGGAAGCAACAATATCTGAGTACAAACATAAGTTAAACAAGTTTGCCTTAAGAAGGCTAGCACAAACTGGGATACAGATCGAAAGAGCTGCAAGCCTCCTGCCTGGGATCCTCCTAAACTACTCCTGGTCATCGTCAGCGGCCTGCACGTAGTAGTAGGCACCTCCAGTGTACTAGGAGCCGTCATCGACGGTGGCGAATGGCTCCTGGGCTCCATCGTCTGGTCGCAACAATCGGGTATAGGAAGGGGGAAAAGGGGAGTAAAGCAACCGTGAGTACTCATCCAAAGTACTCGCAAGCAAGGAGCTACACTACATATGTATGCATTGGTATCAAATGGAAAAGGGGTATCATATGTGGAGTGAACTGCAGAATGCCGGAATAAGAGGGGGATAGCTAGTCCTTTCGAAGACTACGCTTCTGGTAACCTCCATCTTGCAGCAGCAGAAGAGAGTAGATGGTAAGTTCACCAAGTAACATCGCATAGCATAATCCTAACCGATGACCCTCCCCTCGTCGCCCTGTGAGAGAGCGATCACCAGTTGTATCTGGCACTTGGAAGGGTGTATTTTATTAAGTATCCGGTTCTAGTTGTCATAAGGTCAAGGTACAACTCCAAGTCGTCCTGTTACCGAAGATCACGGCTATTCGAATAGATTAACTTCCCTGCAGGGGTGCACCACATTTCCCAACATGCTCGATCCCCTTTGTCCGGACACACTTTCCTGGGTCATGCCTGGCCTCGGAAGATCAAGACGTTGCAGCCCTACCTAGGCACAACAGAGAGGTCAGCACGCCGGTCTAAATCCTATGGCGCAGGGGTCTGGGCCCATCGCTCATTGCACACCTACACGTTGCGTACGCGGCCGGTGAGCAGACCTAGCCTCCCTTATACAAGAGCAGGCGTTCCAGTCCAACCCGGTGCGCGCCGCTCAGTCGCTGACGTCACGAAGGCTTCGGCTGATACCACGACGTTGAGTGCCCATAATTGTTCCCGCGTAGTTGGTTAGTGCGTATAGGCCAGTGGCCAGACTCAGATCAAATACCAAGATCTCGTTAAGCGTGTTAAGTATTCGTGAACGCCGACCAGGACCAGGCCCACCTCTCTCCTAGGTGGTCTCAACCTGCCCTGTCGCTCCGCCACAAAGTAACAGTCGGGGGCCGTCGGGAACCCAGGCCCACCTCTCCCGGGATGGAGCCACCTGCCCCTTCAGCCCCCATCTTCGAACAGTATCATAAGTAATGCAAGAGTAAAAAGTATATAGTATATGCCCGTGATCACCTCCCGAAGTGATCACGGCCCAGTAGTATAGCATGACAGATGGACAAGAGTGTAGGGCCACTGATGGAACACTAGCATCCTATACTAAGCATTAGGTTTGCAGGTAAAGGTAACAACAGTAGTAGCAAGGACAGGCTATGCATCAGGATATGATTAATGGAAAGCAGTAACATGTTACACTACTCTAATGCAAGCAGTAGAGAAGAATAGGCGATATCTGGTGATCAAGGGGGGGCTTGCCTGGTTGCTCTGGCAAGAAGGGTTCGTCAACAACGTAGTCGAACTCGATGGCATCAGCGCCGGTCTCGGGGTCTAACGGAGAAGAAGAGGGGCAAGAAATAGTAAATACAAAGTAAACAAAGCATCACAAAGCGTAACATAGCAATACGCGGTGCTAGGGGTGACCTATCGCGGGGATAGGTGATATCGGCGAAGGAGGGAAACATCTGGGAAAATATTCCCGGTGTTCGGTGTTTTCGGACAAACGGACCGGAGGGGGTGGTTGCATGTTCGCTATGCTAAGGACATGCGGCGGACGAACGGACTACGTATTCGGATTCGTCTCGTCGTTTTGAGCAACTTTCATGTACAAAGTTTTTCCATCTGATAAACGGTTTAATTTCTATGATTTTTCCAAAGTTTTAATAGTATTTTAGATTTTTTTAAATTACTTTTAATTCAAGTTGACCAGGTCAATTTGACTAGTCAAAAGGAGAGCTGTGACCCACATGTCATGAACTATTTACGTAAAAATTAAATAAACTTAACTTATTTAATGGGGGTCTACATGTCATCTACTAGTACTAGACTAACTTAGCACTAATTAATATTACTAACTAAACCTAGTACTAACAAGAGACGGCCCGGCCACACACACCACACCACACACACAGAGCACGTAGCAAGGGTTACATCTATTCCCTGTTAACTGAACAAAGCATTTTGTGATTTTTATAGAAATTAATCAAGGCATCGAAAGAATTTGATCCAGTTGGATAAAATGAAGCTTTTAATGTATACTTTCTACTTATATTATTTTTGCTCATGTTAGCGCTTAATTTACTGTTGTTTAGGGGCTGTCCAGAGAGCTAAACAGCGTAGCAGCACAAAAGCTAGCTACTGCTGTTACTGTAGCAGAGCAGCAGCCGAGTGCAGCGGCGCGGTGCGGACGGAGCAGCAACAAGCGGCAGCAGTAGCGCATAGCAGCAGCAGGGGAGAGGTGCGAGCGCGCGCAAGGGAGCACCGAGGGCAAGCACGCGGGCGCGCGTGCACGCGCGGGGCGCGGCCAATCGCGGCCAGGGGCTTGGCGAGCCCAGTGGCGATAGCAGCACGCGGGCAAGGCCAGGGACGGCAAGGGGCTCGCATGGGCGCACGCGGGAGTAGTGCTCCAGGCGCGTCCACGGGAGGATACGGCGGCGGCAACAGGTCAGAGAAGTAGCAGCGGCAGAAGGAGCCGCGGCAAGCAGCCGCACGGAGCAGCAGGCGGCAGTGGTTACTGCAGGCGGGCACGACGGCTGCAGCGTACAGGGCGAGCGGGGATGGCGCGGCCACGCGCGGGCAGACGAGCGCGGTCTCGGTCGGGGCCGGCGCGGGGTACAGGGTGTTGGCGGTCGCGGCGATGACATTGACGGGTGCGCGAGGAACAGAGCACCGGCCACGGTGACCTACGACGATGAATCGAGCACGGGGTGTGAGGGGAAAAGGGGGAAGGAGCGGGTTCGACGCTGCTCACCGAGAGGTGGCCGGTGGGGAGCTTGCGACGGTAGACGCGGTACGATGGCGAAACGTCGACGGCGCCCGTCGTGGCCGAGGTGGAAGAAGAGGACGTCGACGATGGTGGAGCGGCCCCGAGCTCGAGGTACCGGTCGTAGGCGCAGTGGAGGTCGACGGCGGGCTCTCTGTGCAGTCCTAGGCGATGGGGTCGACGGAGATCAGTCCAGCGAGGCCCCTTGACGCTTCGGCTTGGCGAGCTGCGGCTGGTGGCCACGTTGACGAAGATAGCGCAGCGACGGGGAGTGCTCGGGCCGGAGCGAGGGAGGTGCGAGGGGAAGCGGGCGAAGGGGGAAAAGCATCTAGGGTTCGGAGGAGGAGGTCGCCGGTGCTAAGTAGGGCGAGGGGGCCGTGGATGCGCGCCACGGCACCATGGCATCTGTGGATGTGCTCCACGATGCCTCCCTGGTACAGGTTGAAGGCAACAAGTGCGGGCTGGGCCTTACAGCCCCACTTGGGCCTCCCACTCACTTCTTTCTTTCTTTTACTTAATTCCTTTTTTTGTTTTTTTAAGTCTTCTATTTTTGTGTTAAGCTGAGCCACCAATTGGATTTTGTAGAAAGTGCCACTTGTCAAAACAAAAACTAGGCATTTTTTTAGTATTCCCACAAAAAGTCTTGGAGTTTAAATAAAAAGTTTAGCATTCCTATAATTTGAAAATGCATTTTAGTAAAGACTTGCCCTGTTTTAAATGTTTTAGGGCAATTAATCATTTTATTAATGTTGGTTTCATTTTGATAAAAGCTTTGGGAATTTTTGCAATATTACGAACACTTTTGTTTTGCTGTTTGAGTAATTAATATTTTGACTTTATTTTATATTTGAAGTTGAGGTCGAAGTATTCTTAATTGTTTCTTTTAGGGCATAATGGTGATGACCTGGCATAATTAGTGAAAGATTACTATAGCAAGAATCTCGGGATGTTACAAATCTCCTCCACTATAAGAAATCTCGTCCCGAGATTTAAGAGGGGGAAAGGTCTGGTGACGAAATTCTAACGAATTTTCTCGGTCTTGGTCGCTCTTCTCGAAGAGGTCGATCCATTACGTTGATGTCTTCATTTCTCTACTCCAGGTCATCGTGATGAAATTGGTATTCTTCCTTTGGGAATTCCATCGTACTTACGAAAAACATAAGGGGGGGGGGGAACTCGTGAAGTACGAAGCTCAATACATGTTAGGTACCTAGGGCTATCTCAGTGAACGAGGTATAGAGTCACCTCTCGAGTTGAAATTCGAGAAGTCATCGAGAGTAAGTTAAGAAGGTGAAATAAGGAGTTTCGAGCGGATAGGCAACCGTTTGTTGCCTGAAACGAAATGTGGTAGGGGTTTAGGGCAATGGGAAAGTATTGCGTCTGGTACCAGAATAGATCACTAGGAAGATGGCCCGTGAATTACATACGAAGCCAAGCGGGTGGAATAACTTTGGAAACAGGGGTGTGCAGAAGAATCAGGTTTTGATCCTTTGGAACTGTGGGTTATGGGCCCACCCTATGGGTTAAAAGTATAAGGAGTGGTGACATCTTGCGTGATCATGTAAGCAAGGCATGTCAGAGGATAGCCTGTCATTTATGTCGGCAACAACATCGGTACCAAGGGCGAGGGACGAAGAGAACCATTTTCCTGCTCGTTGAACGAGGCGGACCAGTAGGCAAAGTTCTCGTCCATCGGTGGTTACCGGAATGTCATCAGCAAGAGTAATAGGGTCCTTCGGATAGAGTGGTACAACGAGGTGTTTACATAAGCAGGGATATATTACTGCTTATATAATATATATATCACAAGAAGGTTTAAACAAACCAATGGAAAGGAAAAGTGATTATCTGGTTTAAACAGAACAATGGAAAGGAAAATGTGTTTAAACACATATTTCAAGGGTATATCCTTCCCAAGGACAAGCAGAGCATGATATCCATGACAGGATATAATGTAGAAAACTCTTTAGGCAAGGTGAGAGAAATTTCATGACATTACCCATACAACGGTGTTTTGGCAAGAAACATTTAGCATTGGGCTTCAAATGTTCTTATTTGGAAATCGGAGTACCATAGACATGCTTCGAGATAGCATTGACATGGTCTTAAAGTAAAAATCAAAGTTTGGAAACACAAAGGATTCATCAGGAACAACTTGTAGAATAAGTCTTATGAATTCCTCATGAAAGAGTGTTTAACCTGGTTGAAAAGGAAACTATAACAATAGAGCCTCCGGCCAGGTGTGCTAGGCATGACATCACCTTATCGGGTCAAAGACCAACATTATAACTCTTGAAAATATGTACCAACCATCATATCTGACCGAGGTTCAGATCTGATTGGTGTCAGGATACCTCAGACTCAGGATGCCTGAGAAGAAAAGGTGCAACACAAATTAACGAGAAGACATTGTAAGATTCTTGGGAAATGAATTGTGGAAGCGAGTTCTGAAACAAGAGTTCATCAGTAAACCAAGGAGAGGATGAGGAGGTGGCCGATGGACTCAGCGACCATTCCTCGAGATTCCCCAAAAGATGAGTTTACACAATCATGTGAACAAGGAGATAACATTTGTCAGATCAAATGATATAATGGTGTATGTTCGAGGAATGCATACACAATTAAACATTGATTGAAAGGTGCACCCGAAATATGGGCTTAGGTAGCAAGATCAATGTTAGAAGGGTGATTCAATAAGCAATTGACTTAGAATGAAACTATCAACCAATAACTTACAAGCAATAGGGTTGCTAGAAGTTTTGACTTCACACATCATAGTTAAATGGCTGGTATCCTGGTTAGAAACAACACGGGGACCAAGATATGAATGGTCATGGCGAGAAGTATTACTATATCAAGAATTATTAAGAAGTGGTGAAATTCTCATGACATTCTTGACATAAAAGATGGTAATACTCCAAGCCAAAGAAGAACAAATGCTGGATAGTAAGGATCTCAAGGTATAACACAAAACATGAACAAGTTTGTGTTGAATGGAAGACAATAAAGTGGTCAATGATAACACAAATCATTGAGAGCAAGGATGGTATTTCTCACCATGAATTCAGTTGATATCCTGGAAGAGCTCAGAATGCTGATGATGATCACGACACATTTGTCGAGATATTTCATGAAGATGTAATGGATCGACGATGGCATCAAGTCAAAGAATGATGAAGCGAATGGATATTGGAACCATGGGTATGACACAAACTCGAAATCAAGCTTGCTGTTCAAGACGAAATGATATGACAGGCAAGATCGATGTAAGCTTAGCTCATCGTCGAAAGTTGTGCTCCGGGATTAAGGACCAGGTAGCATAGTTAAAATCGGCACGAGAATGATATAGCCAAGCAGGCTAGGGATGACGTGATCGAGTTCAAACTCGTAAGTAATGAAGGTTACCAAGAGCTGATTAATCACGGTGCGGACTTGAGTCAGTTATTGGTGTCTTTGAGTGTTTAATAACTCAGAGCCCATCAAAAATTGGAATCAATGAGAATGTAGCACTTGATGAAGAACTCATAAGAAGTTATGCGGTTCCATGATAATCTCGAGATACCAGGGGGGTAATACTCGCCGACAGATCAAAGTAGAGGTTGGACTAGGGTAATGCTTTGCAGAAGACAAGTGCTCAAAATTGCATGAGAAATGGAATCAAGGAGAAACATGGTCGGAAGCACTTCCACAGATACAAGATGAACTTATAACAAGGGGATAATTATTTTAAGAGAAGCTTCCATGATAAGGTATACATCGGGTCCATGGGCATGAACACAGGGTTCAAGGTCGACTCCCACTAGTTCAACGCATAACCTTTCATTCACCTCTCATTTTTCGAAAATGACAATAGTTGTTGAAATTTTTACCTGGTGCAATACCAGATAAGTATGATTCGTGAAATCTTTCGAGTTCACACGGATTAGGGAAGGCATAGGTTCAACCCATCAGGGTATCTTAGGAACATATACCACAAACTTTGGAGTAAATAATACAAGCTCAAAAGTAGAGCATGGTTCACAAAGCAGAGAATGCAATTTACCAAAGGCATTATTGTAAGTGCATCTAGTGCCACCCCTAGTTCGTTTTGGAGTATTGACGACAAACCTAGTTGAGGGACTAATGTGTTTGTGAGAATTGCAGGATAACACAGGTAGAAGTCCCTCATTGATTCGGTTTTCCTACCAGAGATGACCCCTAAAAATGTATGAAGACATTGAAGTCAAAGGTGGTATATGAAGATATTCACATTGAAGACTATGACAAGAGAAGACACCACATGAAGCCTATGGAGCTCGAAGACTTAGATCTTTCGTAGTTCATTTTCTTTTGTGTTGAGTCATAGGAACCACCGTACTGTTAAGTGGGGTCCAAGAGAACCAATCAGAATGACTGAAGTGATGCCTAACCAAAAACCTATGTCTTCGAGTGAAGACTATGAGAGCGAATCTTGTCCAGAGTCGGACAAGTCAGCTTTGCTTGCAGCCCAAGTAAAGTTGCCGTGTGAGTTTGAAATCTGACCATTGGAACACGTGTTAGTTCCTTAGTGACCCAGGGTCATTTCGGACAAATCAGGTCGGGTTGCCAAGTGGCTATAAGTAGCCCACCCCCTACAACCATAAACGGTTGGCTGCTCAGATTGAGAGTACGACTTTTGTCGTTGAGAGCAACCCACCTCGAAGCCTTTGAGAGAGAATTCCTTGCGAGGATAAAGCCCTAACCACCCAGAGCCAAAGAGAATTAGGCATCACTTAAGTCTTCTTGTCTGTGTGATCTGAAGACTTATTACACTTGAGGACTATGCATCCTCCAGCCGGTTAGGCATCGCGTTCTGAGCATCCAAGAGACATTGTGGATTGCCGGTGAACAAAGTCTGTGAAGGTTTGGGAGTCTACCTTGAAGACTTACCAGAGTGATTGGGAGAGGTCTGTGTGACCTTAGCTCAAGGGGAATACGGTGAGGACTGGGTGTCCTGAGCTGCGTGTTCAGGACTGGGTGTCCGGGACTGTGTGTCCTAAGGTTTAAATACCTAGCCGCCCTAACCAGACGTACAGTTGTCACAGCAACTGGAACTGGTCCAACAAATCATTGTCTTCAACGAGTCACTGGTTTCATCTTCGCTTTCCCTTACTTACTGTTACTCCTTGTGAAGTCATTGTATGTTCGCACTATCTTTTGTCTTCACTGAGTGACTGCGTGTTCTGTGTGGCTTCACAATATCTTCCTACCTGATCATTTCTACACGGCTGCTATTAGTCATTGTGCTTTCACTCTATTGAATACTTGACTATGGCTTGCCTAGTGTAGTCTACCTTCCGCCGCAGGATAATAGGTTTACTTCTATCGTTTGTCTTCATAACTTCCACGTTTTGAAGACTTTCATAAAAATCGCCTATTCACCCCCCCTCTAGTCGATATAACGCACTTTCAATTGGTATCAGAGCAAGGTGCTCCCTTGTTCTGTGTGATTCGGTTTAACCACCTGGAGTTTTAGTTATGTCGACTGCAGGGATAATTAAAGTCTCCGCTGCGTGCCCCGTCTTCGATGGAACTGAATATCCCTACTGGAAGAATAAGATGCGCATGCATCTTGAAGCCATTGACGTCGACCTATGGTATGTCATCGAGAACGGCGTTCCCAAGGCTGGAGAAGGTGTCACTGCTGCTGATGTCAAGAAATTCGTTCAACTAGACTCTACTGCCAAGAATATTATCTGTGGTCATCTGACCAAAGGACAGTATGGCCGTGTGAGTGCTTTGAAAACATCTAAGCTGGTCTGGGACTGGCTCTCCAAGGTCAATGAAGGCGTCTCAACCCAGAGAGATCAGAGAATCAGTGTCCTTTGCAACCTCTTCAACCGCTTCAAGCGAAATGACAATGAGAATGTCCAGCTCACATTTGACCGACTCACTAACATCACAAATGAGCTTCAAGCCCTCGGCGCTACTAAGATCACCAAACATGAAGTCATCAAGACACTACTGAGATCACTTGATAGTTCGTTTGACACCCTAGCCCTGATGATTCAAGAACGTCCTGATTTCAAGACACTCGATCCATCTGACATACTTGAGAGGCTCAACACACATGAGTTTCAGATTTCTGAGAAAAGAGATATCTACGATCCAAACTATGGGCGAACTCGTGCCTTGAAGGCAAAAGCTGTCTCCTCATCTGAAGAAGAATCTGACAGCAGTTCTGATGATCCTGAAGACATTGGAAGGGAACTTGCTATGCTTGTCAAGAAGTTCCAAAAATTCACCAAGAAGAAAGGCTTCAGAAAGTCTTCCCGATCAAGCTCAAGGAATGATGAAGCTTCTGCTCATGACTACAAGAAGAAAACATGTCACAAGTGCAAGAAACTTGGCCACTTAATCTCTGAGTGTCCACAATGGGACAATGAGAACAAAAGGAAGAAGAAGAGCAAGGAATATGACTCTGACGACAAGAAGAAGAAGAAATACTCAAAGTCTTCTTCCAAGTCTTCCTCAAAGTCTTCATCACACAAGAAGAGCTCATCTGGCAAGGCACGTGTCTTTGTTGGCAAGGAAATGGATTCAGAGGAGGAGTCTGCTTCTGAGGAGGCGGAGGTGGAGTCTGAGGAGGAGTCCGATTCAGGCGTCGCAAGTCTGGCTACAGCATACGTTGCCAAGTCCATCTTCAACACTGAAGACAATGACTTCATCACCAACACCGATGCAAATGACAAGGACTACTCCGCTTCTACCTACTGCTTCATGGCACGTGGTGCCAAGGTAAACACACGCACTACTCACTATCAAATATCTAGTGACGATGACTCTGATTGTGGTTCAAAACCCAGCTACAAAACACTTGCTAAAATTGCAACTGAACAACAGAAAGCTATGGAACATATTCAAAAACTGTTAGACAGAAGTGATGATCTGTTAGGTGCTGAAATGACTCGATCTGAATCCTTAATTGAAGACATAAAAAATCTTCACGTTAAGTATCAGGAACTTGAAAGTCGTCATGAAACTCTCTCAACAACTCATGAAAAGCTGTCCTATGATTATCTTCAAAGGAAGCAAGATCTTGAGAAATTGAGAGCGGCTCATGAAGATCTTCAAAAGGAAAACGAGTCACTTCGCGCCAAACAGATCATTTCCGCTCAGGAAGGATTTGAACCACCATGTCTTAAATGCATTGAGCGTGATAATGCTACTTCTGTTGCTGAATGTTCTACTGCTACTACTGTTGCAATATCTTCAACTGTTGATGTGGTAACTAACCCCTCTGCTGAGGATACCACTGCTATTGCTGATGAGAATGCTAGGTTGAAGACATTGCTTGAAACAGGGATGTACAGAAGTCTTAAAGGGCATCAGACACTATGTGATGTCCTCAAAAAGCAGATTCTGAACCGAAACCCGAGGAAAGAGGGTGTTGGGTTCGTAAGGAAAATGAATGCTGATGGCTCTTACTGGAAACCTAAGCAGTACCCCAAAACCATGTGGGTTGCTGCAAAGGAACCTTCAGCAGATCCATCCAATCTATCTGGCTTCACTTGTGCTAACCCCATTATCATTGATGAATCCTTTGATGCAAACTATATACTGTTTAAGAATCAGAATGGTGAAGTGTTTGCCAGGTACATTGGTATTAACTGCAGGAATGGACCGCCTATGAAGAAAATCTGGGTTCCGAAAAGGTGTTTGGAGAATCTTCCTGTGAATGTCATCATGACACCTCACGTGAAGAAGACAAACCTCAGACCAAAGGCTTCATACGGTCCAAAGGCTTCATACGGTCCAAAGGCTTCATACGGACAGAGGACTCACCTGAGTCATACTAACGCAAATGCTTTGCAGGGAAACCATACTCAGGCATATGAATATGAGAGCGGTTCATCAAACCGCCATGTTCATAAGACCAAGAACTATTCTACTTATTCTTATGAGTACTATTGTCCGCCTGCAAGACTGTTTGCTAGGGCTCCAAAGCCAAAATTCTCAGATGCTGCACTTAGACTTATTGCTTCTAAGCCACCCTTGAAGATGTTGGTGGCTAAGAAAGCTTAACTCTCTCTTGCAGGGAAAGGTCTCCAACAGAAAACCAAAATCATTTGACGCTATTGCTGGGGACCTTAAACATCTTGTAGGGTGCAAGATCAAATGCCCGAATGGTCTTACTATGTACTTCGTTCCTGAATCGCTTGCTACTCTCCCTATTAGTCCTAATCTGGATCTAAGCTTTCATAACCCACTGGTTCGTCAAATGTTTTTGCTTCACAATGCTCTTGGTGAAGCCTATCCCCCTAACTGCACTGTAGGGTACAACACCAGCGTCTTCAGAATGGATTATTGATAGTGGGTGTACAAATCACATGACTGGCAAAAGAAGCCTTCTTATGGACTCAACCTTACGTCCATCCGACAAGAGCCACATCACATTTCCTGACACTGGTAAAAGTAAGGTATTGGGTCTAGGTAGAGTTGCAATCTCAAGGGATCAACACATGGATAAAGTCATGCTTGTTGAATCCCTTGGCTTCAACTTAATGTCTGTCTCAATGCTTTGCGATTTGAACATGATCGTAATATTTGGAAAATATTGTTGCCTTGTACTAATGGAATCTGACAAGTCTCTAGTATTTGAAGGGTATCGAAAAGATGATTTGTACGTGGTAGATTTCTCAGTAGGACCACAGCTTGCCGTATGTCTTCTAGCAAAAGCTTCAGAGTGTTGGCTCTGGCATCGAAGGCTTGGGCATGCTGGCATGAGGAACCTCCACACCCTGGCAAAGAAGAAGCATGTCATAGGCATCGAGGGCGTCAAGTTCAAGAAAGATCACTTATGTGGTGCCTGTGAGGCAGGAAAGATGACGAGGGCCAAACATCGCTCGAAGACAATCATGACCACTACTCGACCCTTCGAACTGCTTCACATGGATCTTTTCGGTCCCACTTATTACTCAACTCTTACTACTACTGCTTGTCTCTATGGCTTTGTCATTGTTGATGATTATTCTAGATATACTTGGGTGCACATAATCCTTTACAAGACTGAAGTGCAGGATGTCTTCAGACGCTTCGCAAATCGAGCTATGAACAATTATGGCGCCAAGATAAAGCACATCAGAAGTGACAATGGCACTAAATTCAAGAACACTGGCCTTGATACATATCTTGATACCTTGGGCATCACACATGAATTCTCGGCCCCGTACATGCCACAGCAGAATGGCATCGTCGAACGCAAGAACAAAACACTCATTGAGATGGCCAGAATGATGCTAGATGAATATAAGACCCCAAGAAAACTCTGGCCGGAAGCCATTGACACTGCATGCCATACAATCAATCGTGTTTATCTTCACAAGCTTCTGAACAAGACGTCTTATGAGCTCCTTACTGGCAAGAAGCCAAATGTTAGTTACTTCAGAGTATTTGGCGCAAGGTGCTGGATCAAGGACCCACATCACACCTCAAAGTTTGCACCAAAAGCACATGAGGGTTTTATGCTTGGATATGGAAAGGATTCGCACTCCTACAGAGTCTTCAATCTCTTTCATTACAAAGTGGTTGAAACAGCGGATGTGCGGTTCGATGAGACCAATGGTTCACAAAGAGAGCAACTGCCAAATGTGCTAGATGAAGTTCCATCCAGTGAATCAATCAAGCTAATGGGAACTGGAGAAATTATACCTTCTGAAGCTCATCCTGAAGAAGAACTTATCATCTCAGCACCTGATCAACATGAAGACATTCCTTCTAACAACGACAATGATCAGCAAGAGCAAAATCTTCGCCCTGTACATCCTCGCGTTGCCAATGAAGTGCAGATTGAAAGAATTATTGATAGCATCAATGCACCCGGTCCACTCACTCGTTCAAGGGCAACTCAGCTAGCAAATTTTTGTGGGCACTTCGCATTCGTCTCAATAACAGAACCCAAGAAAGTTGAAGAAGCCTTCATGGAACCTGAATGGATTCAAGCTATGCAAGAAGAGCTTCAACAGTTTGAGCTGAATAATGTATGGGAACTGGTTAAGCGTCCTGATCCACGGAAGCACAATATAATAGGCACCAAATGGATATACCGCAACAAGCAAGATGAGCATGGTTAAGTTGTTAGAAACAAAGCTCGTCTCGTTGCTCAAGGATATACTCAAGTGGAAGGCATTGACTTCGATGAAACATTTTCTCCTATGGCTAGACTTGAAGCCATACGCATACTGCTGGCCTATGCAAAT
Source organism: Triticum aestivum (assembly GCF_018294505.1). NCBI lineage: Eukaryota > Viridiplantae > Streptophyta > Magnoliopsida > Poales > Poaceae > Triticum > Triticum aestivum. Next base: position 672,056,845 of record NC_057800.1, on the reverse strand, counting down.
CATCATAACATACTTCTATATCAAATGGATGTGAAGAGTGCTTTTCTTAATGGCAAGATTGAAGAAGAAGTGTATGTTGCACAACCGCCTGGCTTTGAAGATCCAAAACATCCTGACATGGTATACAAGCTCAACAAGGCACTGTATGGCCTCAAACAAGCCCCTTGGGCCTGGTATGACACACTCAAATACTTCCTGAAGAGCAAAGGCTTCATACCTGGTTCCCTAGACCCCACTCTCTTCACGAAGACATATGAAGGTGAGCTGTTTGTGTGCCAAATATATGTGGATGACATTATCTTCGGCTGCACCAATCAGAAGTACAGTGAAGAGTTTGGATATATGATGCAAGAGCAATATCAAATGTCCATGATGGGAGAGTTGAAGTTCTTCCTTGGTCTTCAAATACGACAACAACGCAACGACATCTTCATATCTCAAGAAAAGTATCTCAAAGATTGCCTGAAGAAGTTTGGTATGCAAGACTGCAAAGGCTTCACAACACCAATGCCAGCCAAATATCATCTGGGTCCCAACGACAATGGTAAAGAGTTCGATCAAAAGGTATACCGCTCCATGATTGGTTCTTTACTTTATCTATGTGCATCTAGGCCAGATATTATGCTTAGTGTTTGCATGTGTGCTCGATTTCAAGCGGCACCAAAGGAGTCGCATCACTTAGCTGTGAAGCGAATTCTTCGATATTTGGCTCACACCCCAACTCTAGGATTATGGTATCCAAAGGGCTCAGAGTTTGATCTGGTTGGATTCTCGGATGCTGATTATGCTGGTGACAAAGTTGATCGCAAGTCTACATCAGGCACATGTCACTTTCTGGGACGATCACTTGTATGTTGGTCTTCAAAGAAGCAAAACTGTGTATCTCTCTCCACTGCTGAATCTGAATACATTGCTGCTGGATCTTGCTGCGCTCAGCTTCTGTGGATGAAGCAAACACTCAAGGACTATGGCATTCATCTGAAGCAAGTGCCACTTTACTGCGACAACGAAAGCGCCATCAAGATTGCCAACAACCCAGTTCAGCACTCGAAGACAAAGCACATTGAAATTCGTCATCACTTTCTCAGAGATCATGTTGTGAAGGAAGATATTGATATCATACACGTCAACACTGAAGAGCAATTGGCAGATATCCTCACCAAGCCCTTGGATGAGAAGAGATTTTGCAAGTTACGGTGTGAGCTAAATATCCTGGAATCCTCAAATGTCCTGTGATCAGGCACACATCCTAACCCTTATGCATATTGATGACTTAGTTGTGCAACACATGAAGTAAAGTATATCTTCAATCAATGAAGACATACATTCTAAGTGTGAATACATTAATGTGGAATTTGACTTCGGAGCGCCACGATAATTGTGTGCCGTGTCTGGGTCTAATACTTCCTATACGGTGGGTAATGCCACCACCAAACGTTTTGTTTGAAGTGTTTCACTCATGGCGTTACAATTGCTATGTCTTCACATTTGGTTTGGCTTCGATCTCAACATATCTTCATGATTATCTTCACTATGTTGATTATACAGATATATATATATATATATATATATATATATACTAGTGTTCTGTCCTCTACATCATTCACTTATAGCTATGTCTTCCTGTTGAATCTTTTGAACTAAGTGAATGTGATCGGACCCTGACCTCTCTATGCTTTCTATCTCAAATTCTATCTCTCCAAACATATGCATTCTAATGAAACTGTCGAATGTCTTCTCTGCGTCCTTGTTAGCAGAAGATACAGAGACAACCATTAAGTCCGTTTTCAATGCTCATTCCTCCACATGAAACCCGGAGAAGTAGGAACGACCACCCGACAATCCAGGCGTGCGTGGGACGTGGAACAAACCCCAAAATTCCGCATAATGGCCACGGGTTCCTCAGATGCGAATCGCCAGGGCACCTGTGTAATAGCGCAGTGCCGCCCATGTACCTATATATACACACTTCACAGCGGTCATTATCTCTTCTTCCACTCTCGCACGAACCCTAGCGCCACCTCTAGCCCTCGACGACGCCGGCGACGAAGCGCTTCGCTGCCGCAACCTCTCTGATGCTATCTTCACGCCGACCGCGGACATCGTCCTCTTTGCCTTCGCCATAGGTGTCCTCCGTCGCCAAGTTAGGGCACGGAAGATCGAACTGCTCGGCCTCATCTTCCACTCCGTCTAGCAGTTCTTAGTGTGGTAAATAAAACTTCCTTTTTACAGCACCGTTGATCCTATGGATTTGTCACTTTCTACCACAAGCAGTTTCTATTCACACAAGTTAGATCTCTCTCATACTGCATCTCATAACATGCCTAGTATATTCACTTATGCTTCACAAAGTAGTTAGATTCCTCACTTGTACTGATCTGTGGATTCGTACAAATCTGGAACCAACTCCTTATCTATGAGTGAATGTCTTCGCACGATGAGGTCAATGTCTTCTAAACTGATTTATCTTCAAAATCTTCTGAGAATGCATATGACCTCTTCCCCTTCCCTCGCACCTTAATGCTGTCACAGGTACATGTCCGTGGGAGAATCCTTTGGTTCTCATAGTCTGCATTCATTTGCAGAATTCTTACAGCATCACATAAATTCTCCCGAAGCCAGTTCCTGTTTGTCCAGCAAGGGAAAACCTTTGAAGCCTTTGAACATGTTGAAGCCTTTCAGTTTAAAGTTTATGGCTTCAGAGAAATCAGTAAGGAAAGTGGCAGAAAGCGTCGTGGAGAAACATCCAGAGATCTGCCAGATGACCTCTCAGAACTGTACAAGACAGATCCTGAAGAGGATTACAATCAGCGCAAGACCCGAATCCAATGGATTCGAAGATATTGGGCAGAACAATGGTTCAAATACCGATTTGTAACTCAGGAATATGCTGAGAAAGACGCCATCAAGAGACCGTGGGGAGACATCCTATACAAGAATCTTCTACCCAGGTCCAGAGATGAAGCCATTGAACAAGGCTTCTATCCCTGCATGGTCCGTGGGCCACAGCCTACTGATGCACACCCATCGTCACTACTCTGGTGTCGTGACGACAATCTGTTCAAGCGCAACTTCCAATTTGCCTAGAACTCAGCGAAGCAAAACAAGAAGACATTGGGACTAGACTTCAACCCTGGTCCCTCAGCTCCAAGGGCAGATGGCACACGAGATGCAGAACCCAATGTCATCGGTCCTTTCTACAACCTTGAAGGCCTCATCACCCACATCTTGGTTCAAGGGACTGCAGTGAATGAGCCTGCAGCTGACGCTGAATCAGATGAAGCGCCTGCAGCACTGAAGCCAAAGAAGCTGAAGAAGACTAAAGCTTCAAAACCTGCCCCTTCACCAAAAATCTCAAGGGCGAAGCCACTGGCAACTGCACCTCCTGAAGACAGTGTGCAGTCCGAAGATTTATCATGCATCTCCAAGCCCTAGAAGGCCAAGATGCCTCTGCCACACACCGGCCAAGAGCTAACAGCTGCTGCCATTCTGCGCAATGATGCCATTGATCTATCAAGTGATGATGATCTAGCAGATGACGCTCTTGAGCAACTCATCAAGAGCAAAGAAGAAGCAGAAATCTTCAATGATCTGCCTCTCTTTGATGTGAAAATCATCCACAACTTCATTGATGAGTGGTTTGACACACCAAACATCAGCTTCAAAGATCTGCAGCTACCCATTGGCCTCAGTGTCGCCTTCCAAGGCGCCATTGCTTCAGAGCTAGCTGTCGCCCAGCACATTGTGGAACTGAAGCAAAAGATTGACTATGAAAAGGCTCAGTTCAAGAAGCATATGGCCAAGCTCAGCGTGCAAGAAGTGAAGAACTTCAAGAGTATGATGCACGAGCTCAAGGAAGCCTTTGTAAAGAAACATGCAGAAGCTCAGGGTTCGCATGAGCGCATGAAGGTTCTGGCTGACAGATGTGTGCAAGCCTACAATGAGGCTGAGAAGCGCAAGGCCCTTGGGTGTCCTAGCATCGACCCCAGGATGGCCGCAAAGAAGAAGAAGAAGCCCGCTACGGCTGAACCCGACGCACCAAGGCAAGAAGCAGTTCCTATTGTCTTCCCAACTAGAATGACTGGCTCGAAGCCAAAAAGCCGGTCAACTGCTTCAGAGCTTAAGAAGACGAGGACTGCTGAGGCTGAAGCCAGGAAGAGGAAACATCCTGAAGCCTCTCCTGCTACCCCCTCCAAGAAGAAGAGGAAGACCAAGAAAGATCGGGCTGCTCCCACAGAGCCTTTGATAGTTGAACCCATTTCTATGGTCTATCCTGAAGCTGAACGCCAACTGACTATCCATGAGCCTGCTTCCATAGAGGCTCATGAAGCTGAAGACTTTCCAGCAGCTGACCCCATCGCTGCTGAAGACATTGGTCAACATGACCATGTAGAAGATGGTGCAGTCCTTCCTCAACTCGAGAACAGCGAACTCATCAGCATTGGTCGTCCACTGACGCCAATTGCACAGGATGCTTCATGGGCGGATCGCCCACAAGAGGAAGAAGACTATGAGGCCCAGCCAACTCCAACTACACAGGCATCGCCTGCGTTGTGCAGGCTTCACAAAGGTCCAAGGCCTCAAGTCTCTGCTGAAGACAATCTAGCTGCATCAGCCGCGGAAGAAGAAGTCCCACAAGTTGCCACTCCCCTGTCCCACCAAGAAGCAGTTCTCAAAGAGAACATGCTTGTGACCGACCCTCCATCTCGTCAAGTGGAGGATGAAAATCTTGAAGCTGCCACCACCACCAATGAAGCCACTGCCAATGTGGAGCCCTCCCCAACGGAAGAAGAAGACAGTGAAGCCACTGATCCCGTCACTTCTGTTCCTGAGTCTGCTGCCGGTCCTCAGTTCGACTATCATGTTGAGCACAGGCCTCAGGTACAGAAGCCAATCCCAAGATTGCCAAGGTTTCCAGGTCCTGCATCAGCACCTGGCTCCTTCAATATCAATGGCTTCAGAGCAGACAACACATTCTTCGATAGCTCCAGGAACCCCTACTCAAGGGAAAGGATATCATCTGATCGGTTCTGGAGCTATCTGCAGCGAAGCTATTGCTCATGCATTCTTTACAACCAAGGTCGCATCTTCCCACACAAGCGCCTTGACATTGAAGCTATAGCTGGTCTGCCCTGTCTGGAAGAAGCTTTGGATTGCTTCAAGGAAGTTGGACTGCTGCCGTTCGTTACTGACCAAGAGCATTGGAATGAAGAGTTGCTGCTCCAATTCTATGCCACACTTCATATCCGCGGGTATAGCAGAGATCCAAAGACTTGGGTCCTGGAGTGGATGACTGGAAACGTTCATCATGAAGCCAAAGCCTTTGACATCATTGAGCTCACTGGCTTGCCCACTCCTGGCGATCTCTACGAGCATGGATGTCAGCTGCATAGTGAAGCTATTGAGAGCATCTTTCAGAAGCCTGAACCTGATATGAGTCAGATGCTCAACATGATGAAGCCATTGCCCCAAGATGCTGCTTATCCCATGGAGTTCTTCATTGAAGACCTTGAGTATCTGCCAAGAACCATTTATCACATCATCAGGCGAACTCTCTGGCCCATCAAAGGGCACTCTCCAAATGCCAAGATTGAGGGTGCAATGAAGACTTTGGTCTTTTATATTCTTCATGGAAAATGCTTCAATGCACAGGACTTCTTCATTCGCCAACTTGCTGCATCAGGCTCTGATCTGTTTGGCTTGAAGTTCTACGCCCCATGGGTAATGCGGCTAATCAAACTTCACTCCGATATCTCATATCAGCCATCTGCTCGCAATCATAGGATTTTTCTGCCTGATGTGGATATCTCTATTGAAGCCATCTATCCTGAGCCTGCCAAGGAACCTCTAAGTCTTCAGAATGTAGAGCATCAGAGTTTCTCTCAGAACATTGAAGGAGTTGAAGCAGTCACTCGGGTGTATCCTTTGGCTGGCACTACACGTGCACCACACCCTGCTTCCACTGAAGCCACTGATAGTACAACTGCTCCACGACCCAAGAAGCGCACTCGTGTTCTCAACGACCGAGAGCTTCTTGTGGCTCTTCATCAGAAACAGGATCGGCATCATGACTGGCTGAAGCGTCAGATGAAAAGCCTCTTGGTGGATGTTAATCGCATTCACAATCTTGCCACCAAGAATGCTTTCGTTGCCCATGAAACCTGTCGCCGCACATGGAAAGGGCTAACGATGATGTGTTCTGAAGATGATCTTCAAGAGTATGGCTTCACTGAGCGATTCAAGTTCGACTCCACACCTCCTCGAAGGGCTGTGCTGCTAGGAACTCCATCCCTTGAAGACTCTGAGTTCTCTTCCTCTGCTGCAATAGTGACTGCCAGAGTTATCGAGGATGAAGATGATGCTACTTCACCGCCACCTCCTTCAGCACGCTTCAACTCTGCTCCAAGCTCTTCAGCACCGCCAAACACCACCAACGACCCTGCTGCTTCACCTACTCCTCATGGGAACGAGTAGATGCTCTATGTCTTCGAACCTTTTTGGTCCTTACTGACAAAAGGGGGAGAAGCATATGAGGTTGATAGTCTTCAAGCGGGTCCATATGGGCGGGTGCTTTATATTTTGCTTCATGCTTACAACTCTCGTTTTGCTACATTTGGTTCTTTGAGTTGTAACACTTAAACTCGATGGTCGTCTGCTACTTATCTGCCACCTTGTTTTGCGATGATAAATTCCGCATGTGCGACGATAAATTCCGCACTTAGATCATTCTACAGACGTCCATTTTCCATTATGCATGTCATTATCTTCATATACTTTCACATGCATAGTGGATTGTCATCATAAGTTGAAAGTGGATCTCCACAAGTACAACCTGCCATGTGCATTTGCATTCCAAAAGCAAATTACTTATATGCACATCTTCAGGGGGAGCCCTTGCAACTTATGAAGATAATTCCTTATCCTTTACAATTCCACATATTATATTCCCCGTTGAAAACTTCAACTAGTTTGTCATCAATCACCAAAAAGGGGGAGATTGTAAGTGCATCTAGTGTCACCCCTACTTGGTTTTGGAGTATTGACGACAAACCTAGTTGAGGGACTAATGTGTTTGTGAGAATTGCAGGATAACACAGGTAGAAGTCCCTCATTGATTCGGTTTTCCTACCAGAGATGACCCCTAAAAATGTATGAAGACACTGAAGTCAAAGGTGGTATATGAAGATATTCACATTGAAGACTATGACAAGAGAAGACACCACATGAAGCCTATGGAGCTCGAAGACTTAGATCTTTCGTAGTTCATTTTCTTTTGTGTTGAGTCATAGGAACCACCGTACTGTTAAGTGGGGTCCAAGAGAACCAATCAGAATGACTGAAGTGATGCCTAACCAAAAACCTATGTCTTCGAGTGAAGACTATGAGAGCGAATCTTGTCCATAGTCGGACAAGTCAACTTTGCTTGCAGCCCAAGTAAAGTTGCCGTGTGAGTTTGAAATCTGACCGTTGGAACACGTGTTAGTTCCTTAGTGACCCAGGGTCATTTCGGACAAATCAGGTCGGGTTGCCAAGTGGCTATAAGTAGCCCACCCACTACAACCATAAACGGTTGGCTGCTCAGATTGAGAGTACGACTTTTGTCGTTGAGAGCAACCCACCTCGAAGCCTTTGAGAGAGAATTCCTTGCGAGGATAAATCCCTAACCACCCAGAGCCAAAGACAATTAGTCATCACTTAAGTCTTCTTGTCTGTGTGATCTGAAGACTTATTACACTTGAGGACTATGCATCCTCCAGCCGGTTAGGCGTCGCGTTCTGAGCATCCAAGAGACATTGTGGATTGCCGATGAACAAAGTCTGTGAAGGTTTGGGAGTCTACCTTGAAGACTTACCAGAGTGATTGGGAGAGGTCTGTGTGACCTTAGCTCAAGGGGAATACGGTGAGGACTGGGTGTCCTGAGCTGCGTGTTCAGGACTGGGTGTCCGGGACTGTGTGTCCTAAGGTTTAAATACCTAGCCGCCCTAACCAGACGTACAGTTGTCACAGCAACTGGAACTGGTCCAACAAATCATTGTCTTCAACGAGTCACTGGTTTCATCTTCGCTTTCCCTTACTTACTGTTACTCCTTGTGAAGTCATTGTATGTTCGCACTATCTTTTGTCTTCACTGAGTGACTGCGTGTTCTGTGTGGCTTCACAATATCTTCCTACCTGATCCTTACTACATTGCTGCTATTAGTCATTGTGCTTTCACTCTATTGAATACTTGACTATGGCTTGCCTAGTGTAGTCTACCTTCCGCTGCAGGATAATAGGTTTACTTCTATCGTTTGTCTTCATAACTTCCACATTTTGAAGACTTTCATAAAAATCGCCTATTCACCCCCCCCCTCTAGTCGATATAACACACTTTCAATTATATACCCATGGAAAGGCTCACAAGGTTATTCAATATGAAGGACACGGTCGGGTAAAATCCGACAAAGGGTCTGGTGGTCCACAAGGGATCTGATGTGAGCATCAGTACTCAACCAGAGGAAGAAAGAATGCAAGGAGGTCAGATTATAGAAACAACTGACTAACTCAAAGCTCAAAAGCAAAGGAATTATGAATTCCAAGACAAGGGATCAGAAGCAATGCTCTGATTATGGGTGGATAAGTTGAATAGCCTTAGGGGTACAATCGATGGCAATTTGGTTGGTCGAGATCCAGCTCATGTTTAAAATGACATCTGAGCCAGAAGGATAATCCTAGGATTCGGCTGATGATTCTGAACATTTGCAACTTATTGAATCAATGGACTCAAAAATGATAGTGGCCAAGGATGCCACTAGTATTTGTATACTTATGGGATTAACCATAATGCAAGCAAGCAAGAATTTCAAGAACAACTGGTGGTTGAGGATTTTTGAAAGATCAATTAGTATTTCGAAGACTTTGGTGAAACACATGAACAACTGGGGAGAAACAAATCCTTGGTGTGTGTGAGGATTAATTTGTAGGTGTATTCAGGTGACAAGGAACTGTCAGGCAGTAGGCACAAGGATTTTCGGAACAACAACGAGTATTTTGAGGTATCTCATAATAACAAGAGCAACTGGGGAGTAAGCTAAGAATGGCAAGTGCATGTAGTTATCTATAGGGGTTCACGGTGGAAGGGAATTGCAAATGCAATGAGCACAAAGTCTCGAGAGAACATCAGAGAGTATCTTTGGAAATCGTTCAGTGCACAAAGCAATCATCTGGAAGGAGGGGCTCTTCGGGAGGAAGTATTTACGAGAACCTAGAGTTAGAGTTAGCAAAATCATTTAACCTGAGTAGATGAGAGATCAGAGTCCCAGAGTATAGACGAGGAATAAAAGATCCTAATACCACCCAAATGGCGACATGGGCCCGTAAGACACACAGCCATGTTAGTAAAAGTTTTGCAATGTCTAAACTCGACTTCGGCCAAGGAGTGTGGAAGGGGGATTCCTGCAGGCAATCGGCTCTGATACCAACTTGTGATGCCCCCGATTCGACCGTACACTAATCATACACGCAAACGTGTACGATCAAGATCAGGGACTCAGGGGAAGATATCACAACACAACTCTACAAATAAAATAAGTCATACAAGCATCATATTACAAGCCAGGAGCCTCGAGGTCTCGAATATAAGAGCTCGATCATAGAAGAGTCAGCGGAAGCAACAATATCTGAGTACAAACATAAGTTAAACAAGTTTGCCTTAAGAAGGCTAGCACAAACTGGGATACAGATTGAAAGAGTTGCAGGCCTCCTGCCTGGGATCCTCCTAAACTACTCCTGGTCGTCGTCAGCGGCCTGCACGTAGTAGTAGGCACCTCCAGTGTACTAGGAGTCGTCATCGACGGTGGCGAATGGCTCCTGGGCTCCATCGTCTGGTCGCAACAATCGGGTATAGGAAGGGGGAAAAGGGGAGTAAAGCAACCGTGAGTACTCATCCAAAGTACTCGCAAGCAAGGAGCTACACTACATATGTATGCATTGGTATCAAATGGAAAAGGGGTATCATATGTGGACTGAACTGCAGAACGCCGGAATAAGAGGGGGATAGCTAGTCCTTTCGAAGACTACGCTTCTGGTAACCTCCATCTTGCAGCAGAAGAAGAGAGTAGATGGTAAGTTCACCAAGTAACATCGCATAGCATAATCCTAACCGATGACCCTCCCCTCGTCGCCCTGTTAGAGAGCGATCACCAGTTGTATCTGGCACTTGGAAGGGTGTATTTTATTAAGTATCCGGTTCTAGTTGTCATAAGGTCAAGGTACAACTCCAAGTCGTCCTGTTACCGAAGATCACGGCTATTCGAATAGATTAACTTCCCTGCAGGGGTGCACCACATTTCCCAACATGCTCGATCCCCTTTGTCCGGACACACTTTCCTGGGTCATGCCTGGCCTCGGAAGATCAAGACGTTGCAGCCCTACCTAGGCACAACAGAGAGGTCAGCACGCCGGTCTAAATCCTATGGCGCAGGGGTCTGGGCCCATCGCTCATTGCACACCTACACGTTGCGTACGCGGCCGGTGAGCAGACCTAGCCTCCCTTATACAAGAGCAGGCGTTCCAGTCCAACCCGGTGCGCGCCGCTCAGTCGCTGACGTCACGAAGGCTTCGGCTGATACCACGACGTTGAGTGCCCATAATTGTTCCCGCGTAGTTGGTTAGTGCGTATAGGCCAGTGGCCAGACTCAGATCAAATACCAAGATCTCGTTAAGCGTGTTAAGTATTCGTGAACGCCGACCAGGACCAGGCCCACCTCTCTCCTAGGTGGTCTCAACCTGCCCTGTCGCTCCGCCACAAAGTAACAGTCGGGGGCCGTCGGGAACCCAGGCCCACCTCTACCGGGATGGAGCCACCTGCCCCTTCAGCCCCCATCTTCGAACAATATCATAAGTAATGCAAGAGTAAAAAGTATATAGTATATGCCCGTGATCACCTCCCGAAGTGATCACGGCCCAGTAGTATAGCATGACAGACGGACAAGAGTGTAGGGCCACTGATGGAACACTAGCATCCTATACTAAGCATTAGGTTTGCAGGTAAAGGTAACAACAGTAGTAGCAAGGACAGGCTATGCATCAGGTGATTAATGGAAAGCAGTAACATGTTACACTACTCTAATGCAAGCAGTAGAGAAGAATAGGCGATATCTGGTGATCAAGGGGGGGCTTGCCTGGTTGCTCTGGCAAGAAGGGTTCGTCAACAACGTAGTCGAACTCGATGGCATCAGCGCCGGTCTCGGGGTCTAACGGAGAAGAAGAGGGGGAAGAAATAGTAAATACAAAGTAAACAAAGCATCACAAAGCGTAACATAGCAATACGCGGTGCTAGGGGTGACCTATCGCGGGGATAGGTGATATCGGCGAAGGAGGGAAACATCTGGGAAAATATTCCTGGTGTTCGGTGTTTTCGGACAAACGGACCGGAGGGGGTGGTTGCATGTTCGCTATGCTAGGGACGTGCGGCGGACGAACAGACTACGTATTCGGATTCGTCTCGTCGTTTTGAGCAACTTTCATGTACAAAGTTTTTCCATCTGATAAACGGTTTAATTTCTATGATTTTTCCAAAGTTTTAATAGTATTTTAGAGTTTTTTAAATTACTTTTAATTCAAGTTGACCAGGTCAATTTGACTAGTCAAAAGGAGAGCTGTGACCCACATGTCATGAACTATTTACGTAAAAATTAAATAAATTTAACTTATTTAATGGGGGTCTACATGTCATCTACTAGTACTAGACTAACTTAGCACTAATTAATATTACTAACTAAACCTAGTACTAACAAGAGCCGGCCCGGCCACACACACCACACCACACACACAGAGCACGTAGCAAGGGTTACATCTATTCCCTGTTAACTGAACAAAGCATTTTGTGATTTTTATAGAAATTAATCAAGGCATCGAAAGAATTTGATCCAGTTGGATAAAATGAAGCTTTTAATGTATACTTTCTACTTATATTATTTTTGCTCATGTTAGCGCTTAATTTACTGTTGTTTAGGGGCTGTCCAGAGAGCTAAACAGCGTAGCAGCACAAAAGCTAGCTACTGCTGTACTGTAGCAGAGCAGCAGCCGAGTGCAGCGGCGCGGTGCGGACGGAGCAGCAACAAGCGGCAGCAGTAGCGCATAGCAGCAGCAGGGGAGAGGTGCGAGCGCGCGCAAGGGAGCACCGAGGGCAAGCACGCGGGCGCGCGTGCACGCGCGGGGCGCGGCCAATCGCGGCCAGGGGCTTGGCGAGCCCAGTGGCGATAGCAGCACGCGGGCAAGGCCAGGGACGGCAAGGGGCTCGCATGGGCGCACGCGGGAGTAGTGCTCCAGGCGCGTCCACGGGAGGATACGGCGGCGGCAACAGGTCAGAGAAGTAGCAGCGGCAGAAGGAGCCGCGGCAAGCAGCCGCACGGAGCAGCAGGCGGCAGTGGTTACTGCAGGCGGGCACGACGGCTGCAGCGTACAGGGCGAGCGGGGATGGCGCGGCCACGCGCGGGCAGACGAGCGCGGTCTCGGTCGGGGCCGGCGCGGGGTACAGGGTGTTGGCGGTCGCGGCGATGACATTGACGGGTGCGCGAGGAACAGAGCACCGGCCACGGTGACCTACGACGATGAATCGAGCACGGGGTGTGAGGGGAAAAGGGGGAAGGAGCGGGTTCGACGCTGCTCACCGAGAGGTGGCCGGTGGGGAGCTTGCGACGGTAGACGCGGTACGATGGCGAAACGTCGACGGCGCCCGTCGTGGCCGAGGTGGAAGAAGAGGACGTCGACGATGGTGGAGCGGCCCCGAGCTCGAGGTACCGGTCGTAGGCGCAGTGGAGGTCGACGGCGGGCTCTCTGTGCAGTCCTAGGCGATGGGGTCGACGGAGATCAGTCCAGCGAGGCCCCTTGACGCTTCGGCTTGGCGAGCTGCGGCTGGTGGCCACGTTGACGAAGATAGCGCAGCGACGGGGAGTGCTCGGGCCGGAGCGAGGGAGGTGCGAGGGGAAGCGGGCGAAGGGGGAAAAGCATCTAGGGTTCGGAGGAGGAGGTCGCCGGTGCTAAGTAGGGCGAGGGGGCCGTGGATGCGCGCCACGGCACCATGGCATCTGTGGATGTGCTCCACGATGCCTCCCTGGTACAGGTTGAAGGCAACAAGTGCGGGCTGGGCCTTACAGCCCCACTTGGGCCTCCCTCTCACTTCTTTCTTTCTTTTACTTAATTCCTTTTTTTGTTTTTTTAAGTCTTCTATTTTTCTGTTAAGCTGAGCCACCAATTGGATTTTGTAGAAAGTGCCAGTTGTCAAAACAAAAACTAGGCATTTTTTTAGTATTCCCACAAAAAGTCTTGGAGTTTAAATAAAAAAGTTTAGCATTCCTATAATTTGAAAATGCATTTTAGTAAAGACTTGCCCTGTTTTAAATGTTTTAGGGCAATTAATCATTTTATTAATGTTGGTTTCATTTTGATAAAAGCTTTGGGAATTTTTGCAATATTACGAACACTTTTGTTTTGCTGTTTGAGTAATTAATATTTTGACTTTATTTTATATTTGAAGTTGAGGTCGAAGTATTCTTAATTGTTTCTTTTAGGGCATAATGGTGATGACCTGGCATAATTAGTGAAAGATTACTATAGCAAGAATCTCGGGATGTTACATCTGGTGAGCTGAGCACACCCACCTTCTCCCTAGCAAGCAAGCATTTTGCAATGAAAAGAGCAAAATAATGAACCGCGGGAAAATGCAAGCCAGCGGCAGTGATAGCTGACACCCCTCTCTCATCTCCCAGTATCAAAGTGCGATAAAAAGTCTCAAACTCCACCGGCCTAGGCTCGGCTAAGCTCCCATCAGAAGGGATCATGCATATGTCACAAAATTCAGTAAGTGGTATCTGATGCTTTTCAATATATAAATCAAAGCTCACTTCAGGAGGATTATTCCTAAGCAGAAAAGTAAAGCTTTGAACAAAGATGTTTGTGAGGATTTGGTGCTGTTCACACTCATCTGCGATGAAGTCGGTGAGGCCGGCATTAGCAGCATATTGTGCGGACTCCTGGAGGATTCCAGCCTCTTCCAGGAACGGGGTGTGTGACCATTCACATGGTTGTACTTCCGCCAACCTCCGAGGATGAAGATCACTATCAGATGACTCCTGAATAACACCCTTGGAGTTCTTCTTGGAGCCAAACTTCGTAAAGATATTCATGGTTTTCCTATGAACAAAATTATGAAATTTATTAGCCCACAAAATTTTCTCAACAAAACTTCACAAAAACGATACCAACTACTCATAGGGATGCATAGAGGCGATAGCAAGCATTCAAATTACTTAGAACTGTAAGAATTCAACATGCAATCTCATCTACAGCAGCACAAAGAGTAGCTAATTATTCAAAATATAAACCAATAAAACAAAAACTAATTGGACAAACGGTGGGGTCACATACCAAGCAACAATCCCCCGAAACAGTTTCGGAAATGGAGCTTCGAGCAAAGAGATCGAAATCCGTGGGTTTGAGAGCAAGAACACGGGAGAGAGAGCAATGGAGATTTTTTTCTGAAGGTAGGTGATGATGTGGTATAAAGAGATAAGTGAGGGGGCCCACGTGGGGACCACAACCCACCAGGGCGTGCCTGGGGGTCCTGGCGCGCCCAGGTGGGTTGTGCCCACCTGGTGCACCTCCCTCTGTTGTTATTTGCACCAAAAATTCAGAAATATTCAGAAAAAAAATCGTATTGAATTTTCAGGGCATTCTGAGAGCTTTTATTTTTGGGTCATTTTTTTATTGCATGGGAAAATCAGAAAATAGACAAAACATGGCATTTTGTTTTATTTAACTAGTAAAAACAGAAAACAAAAAGTAGGGACATAAGATAGTGCTTACTAATTCATCAACTTCATACCGCTCAAAAATGATCCATCAATAAGGTTGTTCAAGTCTTATTAACAACCACTTTCGATTAGCATGAAACCGAAGAACTTTCGTAAATCACTAAGTTACCTCAATGGGGATATGAATGTCCCCAACAATAAGCATTTCATATTTCTTTTTAACAGTAGGTAGAGGTATTTGAAAACTTCCAATAGTGATTGTCGGAGATTTTTCAATAACATCAATACCATTCACTTGGAATTGTTTCTTCTAAAAGTGCACCGTATGCTCATTACCATTGATTTGAAAAGTGACCTTGCTTTTATTGCAATCAATAATAGCCCCTACAGTATTCAAGAAGGGTCTACCAAGGATAATCGACATGTTGTCGTCCTCGGGCATCTCAAGTATAACAAAGTCAGTCAAAATAGTAACATTAGCAAGAACAACGGGCACATCCTCACAGATACCGATAGGTATGGCAGTTGATTTATCATCCATTTGCAAATATATTTCAGTAGGTGTGAGTTTATTCAAAACAAGTCTTTTATATAAAGAGAAATGCATAACACTAACACCAGCTCCAAAATCACACAAATAAGTTTTCACATAGTTCTTTTTGATGGAGTAAAGTATAGTTGGTATTCCCGGATCTCCAAGTTTTTTAGGTACTCCATCTTTAAAAGTATAATTAGCATACTGGAGATTTCAGCTTCCGGTATTTTTTTCTTGTTAGTGATGATGTCTTTCATATACTTTGCATAAGGAGGCATTTTCAAGATATCAGTCAAGCGAGTACGCAAAAAGACTGGCCTCAGCATTTCAGCAAAGCATTCAAATTCTTCATCATTATTCTTTTTAGTTGACTTAGGTGGAAAAGGCATTGGTTTTTGAACCCACGGTTCTCTTTCTTTACCGTGTTTTCTAGCAATAAAGTCTCTTTTATAATACCTTTTATTCTTAGGTTGTGGGTTATCAAGATTAACAGGTGGTTCTATCTCAAGATCATTGTCTGGTTCTTTATTATTAGGTTGAGTATTTTCATGAACATGAACATTATCTTTTTCATTATCACTAGGTGAATGTTCATTACCAGACTGAGTTTCAACATAAGAGATAGAAGTTTCATTATCATTATCAGGAGGTTTTTCTATTTCAGGTTCACTAGGAGCATGCAAAGTCCTATCATTTTTCTTTTTCTTTTTCTTTCTAGAAGGACTAGATGCACTAGTGTTAGCTCTTTGTGAATCTTGTTCAATTCTTTTTGGGTGTCCCTCAGGATAAAGTGGTTCCAGAGTCATTTTACCTCCTCTAGTTGCAACTCTAATAGCAAAGTCATGCATGTTATTATTCATTTCATCCAGCAATTCTCTTTGAGATTTTGCAACTTGTTCTAACTAAGTTTGAACCTCTAACATCATTTGATACTCTAAATAGCAAGTAACTCAAGCGAGCAATCATATCAGAATTGTATTTCAATTGTTTCATAACATTTGCATTGAAGTGATCTTGTTTTCTAATATAGTTTTCAAAGTCATAAAGGCATTGGCTAGGGTGCATATTGTGAGGATTGTCATTATCACTGAATTTCATAAGAGAATTTACCTCTACCACCTTAGGAGGTGGTGGTGTATTAAGCCCATGTACTTCTTCAATAGGAGGTAAAATTTTAACATCCTCAGCTTTAATACATTTTTCCTTCATAGATTTCTTTGCCTCTTACATATCTTCAGGACTGAGATATAATATACCCCTCTTCTTCGGAGTGGGTTTAGCCTGTGGTTCAGGAAGAGTCCAATCATCATAATTTTTCAATATATTACTCAAGAATTCTTCATCTTGTCCAACAGTTCGTCCCCTGAAAACACAACCACCACAACTATCTAGGAAGTCCATAGAAGCATCGGTTAGTCCATTATAGAAGATATCAAGTATTTCATTTTTCTTAAGAGGATGATCAGGCAAAGCATTAAGTAACTGGCAAAGCCTCCCCCAAGCTTGTGGGCGACTCTCTTCTTTAATTTGAACAGAGTTAAATATTTCCTGCAAGGCAGCTTGTTTCTTATGAGCAAGAAAATATTTTTCAGAGAACTAATAAATCATATCCTGAGGACTACACACACAACCAGTAGCAAGAGTATTGTACCAAGATTTAGCATCACCCTTTAATGAGAATGGAAATAATTTGAGAATATAGTAATAGCGAGTTTTCTCATCATGAGTAGAAAGGGTGGCTATGTCATTCAACTTAGTAAGATGTGCCACAACAGTTTCAGTTTCATAACCATGGAAAGGATCAGATTCAACCAAAGTAATTAACTCTGGGTCGACAGAGAATTCATAATCCTTATCATCAATAAAGATATGTGAAGTAGCAAACTTAGGATCACATTTCATTCTAGCATTCAGAGATTTTTCTTTATACTTGCATAATAATTTCTCTAGATAATCTCTATCTCTGCAAGCAAGAATATCTCTAGTTGTCTCCTCACTCATAACATAACCTTCTGGTACCTTAGGCAATTCATATATAGGAGGGCTAGTCTAGCAGGTGTTTCAGGAGTTTCAGTAAGCTCATCATCAGATTCAACAACATCATGTTGTATAACTCTAGCAATTTGTTTATCAAGAAAGTCACCAAGTGGCACATCATCATTAAGCAAGGTACTAGCATCATCATAAGCATTATCCATATCAAAGGCAGCATCATCAATAACTTGCGACATATCAGAATTAATAGCATGTAGTGGTGTGCAAGTTTACTTATAACAGAAGGTGAATCTAAAGCAGAACTAGATGGCGGTTCCTTACCTCCCCTCGTCTTTGAGGGAAATATCTTGGTCTTAGCATCCTTCAGATTCTTCATAGTGATAATATGATAATAATCCCAAGTGACTCAACAAATATAGCTATGCTCCCCGGCAACAGCGCCAGAAAAAGGTCTTGATAACCCACAAGTATAGGGGATCGCAACAGTTTTCGAGGGTAGAGTATTCCACCCAAATTTATAGATTTGACACAGGGAGAGCCAAAGAATATTTGAAGGTATTAGCAGCTGAGTTGTCAATTCAACCACACCTGGAGATTAATTATTAGCAGCAAGTAATCAGTAGCAAAGTAATATGATAGTTTTGATAATAGTGACGGTAGCAATAGTAATGGTAACAGTGACAACAGTAATTTTGTAGCAAGTGTAACAATGATGATAGCAGTAGTAACTTAGCAAGAACAATATAAGATAAATTCATAGGCATTGGATCGGTGACTTGTTGTATGATATTCATCATGAGACAGTTATAACCTAGGGCGATACGGCACTAGCTCCAGTTCATCAATATAATGTAGGCATGTATTCCGTAAATAGTCATACGTGCTTATGGAAAGAACTTGCATGACATCTTTTGTCCTACCCTCCCGTGGCAGCGGGGTCCATATTGGAAACTAAGGGATATTAAGACCTTCTTTTAATAGAGAGCCGGAACAAAGCAATAACACATAGTGAATACATGAACTCCTCAAACTACGGTCATCACCGGGAGTGGTCCCGACTATTGTCACTCCAGGGTTGCCGGATCATAACACGTAGTAGGTGACTATAACTTGCAACATCGGATCTAGAACATGGATATAATGGTGATAACATAAACAATTCAGATCTGAAATCATGGCACCCAGGCCCAAAGTGACAAGCATTAAGCATGGGAAAGTCATAGCAACATCAATCTAAGAACATAGTGGATACTAGGGATCAAGCCCTAACAAAACTAACTCGATTACATGATGAATCTCATCCAACTCCTCACCGACCAGCGAGCCTGCGAAGGAATTACTCACTCCCAGTAAGGAGCATCATGGAATTGGCGATGGAGAAGGGTTGGTGAGGGAGTCCTGGATTAGGGGGTGTTCGGATAGCCGGACTATACCTTCGGCCGGACTCCCGGACTATGAAGATACAAGATTGAAGACTTCGTCCCGTGTCCGGATGGGACTTTCCTTGGCGTGGAAGGCAAGCTTGGCGATGCGGATATTCAAGATCTCCTACCATTGTAACCGACTTTGTGTAACCCTAACCCTCTCCGGTGTCTATATAAACCGGAGGGTTTTAGTCCGTAGGACAACTTCATCATACAACAATCATACCATAGGCTAGCTTCTAGGGTTTAGCCTCCTTGATCTCGTGGTAGATCTACTCTTGTACTACCCATATCATCAATATTAATCAAGCAGGACGTAGGGTTTTACCTCCATCAAGAGGGCCCGAACCTGGGTAAAACATCGTGTTCCTTGCCTCCTGTTACCATCCGGCCTAGACGCACAGTTCGGGACCCCCTACCCGAGATCCGCCGGTTTTGACACCGACATTGGTGCTTTCATTGAGAGTTCCTCTGTGTCGTCGCTTTTAGTCCCGATGGCTCCTTCGATCATCAACAACGATGCAGTCCAGGGTGAGACTTTTCTCCCCGGACAGATCTTCGTCTTCGGCGGCTTCGCACTGCGGGCCAACTTGCTTGGCCACCTTGAGCAGATCGAAAGCTACGCCCCTGGCCATCAGGTCAGGTTTGGAAGCCTAAACTACATGGCTGACATCCGCGGGGACTTGATCTTCGACGGATTCAAGCCACAGCCAAGCGCGCCGCACTGTCTCAATGGGCATGATATAGCTCTGCCGCCGAACAGCGCCTTGGAGGCCGCACATGCATCGGTTCCGACCATTGATTCGGAGCCTACTGCGCCGATCGAGGATCAGTGGTTGGACGTTGCCTCAGGAACTGCGATCTCAGAGGCGATCGAGCCGAACTCCAGCCCTGCACTCCGCATGGCCCATGACTCCGAGGAGCCGGATTCCTCTCCGAACTCCGAGCCCCCCGCGCCCCTGCCGATCGAATCCGACCGGGCGCCGATAATGGAGTTCACTGCCGCGGACATCTTTCAGCACTCGCCCTTCGGTGACATCCTGAATTCTCTAAAGTCTCTCTCTTTATCAGGAAAGCCCTGGCTGGACTACGGTCAGCAAGGTTGGGATACGGACGATGAGGAAATTCAAAACCCACCCACCACCCACTTCGTAGCCAATGTTGACGACTTAACCGACATGCTTGACTTCGACTCCGAAGAAATCGACGGTATGGACGACGATGCAGGAGACGAACAAGAACGAGCACCTGTAGGGCGCTGGAAGGCCACCTCGTCATATGACATATATATGGTGGACACTCCAAATGATGGAGATGACGATGGAACAACAGGGGACGATACCTCTAAGAAACAGCCCAAGCGCCGGCATCAGTGGCGCCGCTCTAAATCCCGCCAAAGCAAAAACGGTGATTCCGGCACGGGAGATAATACTACCCCGGATAGCACCGAAGAACACCCCCTCTAGCAAGATTCAGCAGGAGGACAGAGAAGCCAGCCCTCACGAGAGGGCGGCGGACCAAGAGGTTGAGGACGATAATTATACGCCTCCCTCCGAAGACGAAGCAAGCCTCGACGACGACGAATTCATCGTGCCAGAGGATCTCGCCGAACAAGAGCATTTTAAACACAGGCTTATGGCCACGGCAAGCAGCCTCAAGAAAAAGCAGCAACATCTTAGAGCTGATCAGGATTTGCTAGCTGACAGATGGACTGAAGTCCTTGCGACCAAAGAGTATGAACTCGAACGCCCCTCCAAGAGTTACCCAAAGCGCAGGCTGCTACCCCGACTAGAGGAGGAAGCACCTACATCACCAGCGCATGACACGGCCGACCGGCCACCTCGTGGCCGCGACAGAGAGGCCTCTTGGCCCTCCACTCAAGCCATGCCCCGATGCCGCATCAAGCATACTAAGGCACAGGAAAATGCGCCCGACCTTCGCGACATACTGGAGGACAAGGCAAGGCAAACAAGATCGATCTATGGATCGCGCAGGCGCCCCACGGCACGTGACGGTGATCGTCACTCCGGATGCAATAAATCCGGCCGGGCCGAACTCAACAGACAAAGCTCCTTCGAGTTGCATCGTGATATAGCCCAATACAGAGGCGCCGCACACCCACTATGCTTCACAGATGAAGTAATGGATCATAAAATCCCTGAGGGCTTCAAACCCGTAAACATCGAATCGTACGATGGCAGAACAGATCCTGCGGTATGGATCGAGGATTATCTCCTTCATATCCACATGGCCCGCGGTGATGATCTACACGCCATCAAATACCTCCCACTCAAACTTAAGGGACCGGCCCGACATTGGCTCAACAGCTTGCCAGCAGACTCAATCGGTTCTTGGGAGGACCTGGAAGCCGCATTCCTTGACAACTTCCAAGGCACTTATGTGCGACCACCGGACACCGATGACCTAAGCCACATAATTCAGCAGCCAGAGGAATCGGCCAGGCAATTCTGGACACGGTTCCTAACAAAGAAAAACCAGATAGTCGACTGTCCGGACGCAGAGGCCTTAGCGGCCTTCAAGCATAATATCCGTGACGAGTGGCTTGCCCAGCATCTGGGACAGGAAAAGCCGAAATCTATGGCAGCCCTCACGACACTCATGACCCGCTTTTGCGCGGGAGAAGACAGCTGGCTAGCTCGCAGCAACAACTTAACCAAGAACCCTGGTAATTCGAATACCAAGGACAAAAGTGACAGGTCATGTCGGAACAAACAAAAGCGCCGCGTTAACAGCAACAGCAATGAGGATACAACAGTTAATGCTAGATTCCGAGGCTACAAATCCGGTCAACGGAAAAAGGCATTCAAAAGAAATACTCAGGGCCCGTCCAGTTTGGACCGAATATTCGACCGCTTGTGCCAGATACATGGCACCCCTGAAAAGCCAGCCAATCACACCAACAGGGATTGTTGGGTGTTCAAGCAGGCATGCAAGTTAAGAGCCGAAAACAAAGACAAGGGGCTGCATAGCGACGACGAGGAGGAGCCCAGGCCGCCGAACAACAGTGGACAAAAGGGATTTCCCCCGCAAGTGCGGACGGTGAACATGATATACACAACCCACATCCCCAAGAGGGAGCGGAAGCGTGCGTTACGGGACGTATATACGATGGAGCCAGTCGCCCCAAAGTTCAACCCATGGTCCTCCTATCCGATCACCTTTGATCGAAGGGACCACCCCACTAGCATCCGTCACGGCGGCTTCGCCACAATGGTTCTAGACCCAATCATTGACGGATTTCATCTCACAAGAGTCCTCATGGACGGCGGCAGCAGCCTGAACCTGCTTTACCAGGATACAGTGCGAAAAATGGGCATAGATCCCTCGAGGATCAAGCCCACCAAAATGACCTTTAAAGGCATCATACCAGGTGCAGAAGCCAACTGTACAGGCTCAGTCACACTGGAAGTGGTCTTCGGATCTCCGGATAACTTCCGAAGCGAGGAGTTAATCTTCGACATAGTCCCGTTCCGTAGTGGCTATCACGCACTGCTCGGGCGAACCGCATTCGCAAAATTCAACGCGGTACCGCACTATGCATACCTCAAGCTGAAGATGCCAGGCCCTAGAGGAGTAATCATGATCAATGGGAACACTGAACGCTCCCTCCGAACGGAGGAGCACACGGTAGCGCTCGCAGCAAAAGTACAAAGCAGCCTCTCTAGGTAGTTCTCCAGTTCGGCCTTCAAAAAGCCGGACACTGTCAAGCGCACCCGGAGTACCCTACAACAAGACCGCCTGGCACGTTCTGAGCTAGCATAGCAATGCGGCCCCAACCCTAGCTCTCACGATATAGCGAAACCAGTGCTTTGCGTACATAACTACGCTCTTGAAATACCATGGGCACAGGGGAAGGGGCACTATCACGGCACGCCCGAAAAACGGCTTAAACCGCACCAGGGGCTGTCGGATTCCTTTTTTTTCTCTTACTCTCAGGACTCCATACTTAGGACGACCCGTTCAGCAATTCAGCTGCCACACAAATGATGCAAGATCCAGGAAAGCAGACAAGCCACGCCGCATTATGGAACTCCCAGGTGGTCTCTATTGCGAGAAGTATACCTGTTTTTTAATACAATTCCGCGACCTGCCCCTGGCCGGGACATGTTAAATAGTCCAATTTCTTTTGCTTATCGTACTATTTGTATCGTTCCACTTTCATAGCAGCCTTTCTATAAACAATGCATAGCTTTTTGTCTATTTTTTGCATTATCCTCCTTATATATATATGTTTATTAATAACATGTTGCATCCGTACACTGTGGTACGGCAAAATACGCCAGGGGCTTCAGTACCCATCTATATGGCGTGAGAAGTCCGTACACTTTCACAAGTGTGGCACCCCGAACTTATAGCACTATATGCATCGGCTTTGAATCATGATTTGGGTCAATGGTTGGGTTTGCCCGGCTCCTATGTTTTGGTGCCTTACGTTCCGCTATATCGGCTAAGGTAGCACTAGGAGAACTACTGCGATTGTGCCCCAGTTGAGCTGGGCTGAGCACCTCAGTAGAGAAAGCTAAAACCGACTGTCATGATGAAGAAAGAGACCGGTCGCTGTTCGAGATGTTTTTTGAGTCCTTAAAGACTTATGCCGCTTTGAGTGAGGAACCAGCTTTGTCCGGCCAAGGCGTGGATAGCTCCCCGAACTCGGTCTTCCGAATACTAGGGGCTTCGCCGAAATTTAAAATTATAGAGTTCTATGGCTAAGTGAGAGTGTTCAAGCATTATAGTCTGATTGCCTTGTTCGTTGTGCTGATTGCCTCCCTCGACGGACCCAATCATGGGAAAAAGAGCGCTCAGGTTTATCCCGAACACCCCAGCACTAGTGGCATGGGGGCAGAAGCCGACGACTGGCCATCTCTCAATTTTTTGATAAACAGCCGCACAGAAAGTAATATTTTAAATTCAACAAGCATTGCTTAGCGCATATGAACAAGTTTTCAGCGCACAAGATAACACGAGCGAGTTCATTCAAAAATTACATCCTTGGTACATTCATCCGCCATAAGGCGGGCACCAGCCAGAACAGCCTTGTAATAGTTCTCGGGCTTGCCATGCTCCTTCCCCGGCGGCGGCCCGTCCCTCACAAGCTTCTCACCGTCCAGCTTACCCCAGTGCACCTTTGCACGAGCAAGGGCCCTACGGGCACCTTCGATGCAGACGGAGCGCTTGATGACCTCGAGCCTTGGACAAGCCTCCACCAGCCGCCGCACCAGTCTGAAGTAGCTCCCAGGCAGGGCCTCTCCAGGCCACAGCCGAACTATGAAGCCCTTCAAGGCCTGTTCGGCCGCCTTGTGGAGCTCAACCAGCTGCTTCAGCTGGTCGCTCAAGGGCACAGGGTGTCCGGCCTCAGCGTACTGAGACCAGAACACCTTCTCCGTCGAGCTGCCTTCCTCGGCTCGGTAGAATGCGGCGGCATCAGATATGCTGCGGGGAAGATCTGCGAATGCCCCTGGAGAGCTCCGGATTCGGGTAAGTAACAAGTAGTTTACTTTTATATGTCTGCTTTGCATAGAGAATGCCTTACCCGCCGCTATCTTTTTCACCGCATCCAATTCCTGGAGGGCCTTCTGGGCTTCGGCATTGGCAGATTTGGCAGTTTTAAGGGCCGCAGCAAGCTCGGACGCTCGCGTCTTCGAGTCGAGCTCCAAACTCTCATGTTTTTTCGTGAGAGCCTGAAGCTCTCGCTGCACCTCGCCGACCTGCGCCTCAAACTTCTCCCGCTCGGTGCGCTTCGTGGCCACTTTCTTCTTGGCCTCGGACAGTGCCTGCTTGAGGGTCGCCACCATAGTTGTGGCCCCTACAATAAGCAGTGTACTCCTGTCATTTTTTGCAATTGCGTCTTCTTATAGGCATTTTTTCTATAAGGTATCTCCTACCTTCTTTCTCCTCGAGCTGCCGTTTGGCAAGGCCGAGCTCTTGCTCGGTCCGCTCGAGGCCCTGCTTCAGGGCACCCACCTCCGCAGTCAGTGCGGCGGTGGCCAGCAGCGAAGCCTGCATACGTATATTGACTCCTTCTTAGTTAGACTCCTGCGATATTTAATAGATCCTCTATTCGGCTTTTCTTTCCGAATGCCAAACAGCGCATCAGGGGCTACTGTCTATGCGGTAATATTTTTACATATTTTTTACTTACCTCGAAGCCTGTTAGAAGGCTAGCACAAGCTTCAGTCAGTCCACTTTTGGCAGACCGAACCTTCTGGACCACCGTACTCATGATGGTACGGTGCTCCTCGTTGATGGAGGCGCCCTTAAGCACCTCCAGCAGATTGTCCGGCGCCTCCGATTGGACGGAGGACGCCGGCTCAATAGGCTTGCTCCTCTCGGCAGGACTTCGCCTGCCGCGGTCCGGAACCGTTGATGATTCCAGCGCGGTGTCCGGCTTAAAGCCAGACTTGGAGCCCTGGGGGGTCTGGTCCCCTTTACTCCTGGAGTCCGGGAGGTCACCTCGCGGTTCCTCCTGGACCACCTCCTCTTGCCCCGGAGCTTGTCGAGATGCCACTTCGGCGTCATTCACAGCACAGGGGGAGGCAGCGGGCGGAACTGAATTCACGTCCGATGAATCCAGGGAGCCGCTCGACGACTCGTCGAGCCCGTCCTTGGGCGGGCTGCATGATTACATTCAACATTAGGGAAAGCTGTGCAACAAAAGGAATATCATGAGTTACTCTGGTATCCAAACACTTACGATTTCGCCGGACGCTTGGCCCTGTCCGGCCACTCCTCTTCGTCCTCGTCAGCGTCGGGGGCGTAGTTCGGCGGAGGAGTTTTCCTCTTCTTGGACCCTTCGGCCTCCCCTACTGGGGCGGCCTTCCTCTTCTGTCCTCCCCCCGCTGGAGGGGGAGAGGTCTCTTCTTCCTCCTCCTCGTCTTCACGGGAGGAGTGCGTCTCGGACTCGTCGGAGACGAGTCCGACACCACCATATGCCGGGAACTCTTTCGAGTCCCCGTGGCCTTCTTCTTCTTGGCCTTCTTCTCCGGCACCACATAAGGTGCCGGAACCAGCAGCTTCACTAGGAGAGAAGGGGTTGGGTCTTTGGGCAAGGGAGCCGCAGTTAATCAGTCCGGACTTCGCCCGCCAATCCTGTCAAAGGTGAGGGAGTTTAGATCCCGCATAGAGTCAAACTATGAAGAAAACTTAACATCCTTTAAAAGATGAAAATATTTTACCTCGCCAGCAGGACGCTGCGAGCTGAATCCGCGGTCTTCGGAGGCGGATGTGGGAGCCTCGGCACCTTTGGTTAGCCCCCTCCAGACATCTTCGTACGTCGTGTCGAAGAGCCTGCTCAGAGTTCGGTTCTGCGCCGGGTTGAACTCCCACAAATTGAAGTCCCGTTCTTGACACGGAAGGATCCGGCGGACGAGCATGACCTGGACTATGTTGACAAGCTTGAGCTGCTTGTTCACCAGGGACTGGATGCATTTTTGCAGTCTGGTCACCTCTTCTTCGTCGCCCCATGACAAGCCCGTCTCCTTCCAGGACGTGAGCCGCGTAGGGGGTCCGGATCGGAATTCAGGGGCTGCGATCCACTTCGGATCGCGTGGCTCGGTGATGTAAAACCACCCTGACTGCCACCCCTTCAAGGTCTCCACAAAGGAGCCCTCGAGCCATAGGACGTTGGCTATTTTGCCCGCCATGGCACCTCCGCACTCCGCCTGGTTGCCGCGCACCACCTTTGGCTTGACGTTGAAGGTCTTGAGCCAGAGGCCAAAATGGGGACGGATGCAGAGGAAAGCCTCGCACATGACGGTAAACGCCGAGATATTGAGGATGAAGTTCGGGGCTAGATCATGGAAATCTAGGCCATAGTAGAATATGAGCCCGCGGATGAATGGGTGGAGAGGAAAACCCAGTCCGCAGAGGAAGTGGGGAAGAAATACTACCCTCTCATGGGGCCTTGGGGTGGGCAGAAGCTGCCCCTCCTCAGGAAGCCGGTGCGCGATGTCTTTGGACAAGTATCCGGCCTTCCTTAGCCTTTTGACATGGCCCTCCGCGACGGAGGAGACCATCCACTTGCCTCCCGCTCCGGACATTGTTGGAGAAGGTTGAGGTAGGAAGTGCGGGCTTGGGCGCTGGAGCTCGGGTGCGCAGAAGATGGATAGGCAAAGGAGGAAGAAGGCGTAGGTAAAAAGGTGGATCCTTATCCCCTTATATGGGCGGATGCGACTATGCGTCCCCACCAGCCTAGTAAAACTCGCTTGCCTCCCAAGCACCGTGATAAATGGCGCGGTTGGGTTACCCGCGTCCGTATTGATGAGAATCTCGTAAATGGGGGACACGATCTCTGCTTTGACAAGACATGCCAAGGAAACCGCCTCGCAAAACACGCTGAGGTGGAAAAGTGAAAACGATTCGAATAAAGGCTTGGCCGTAGTGTGATGTCACACTGCGGAATACGTCAGCAGATTAGATTTGTGTTAATATTATTCTCTCTGTGGCAATACGTGGAAACTTATTTTGCAGAGCCGGACACTACTCTTGGTGTTTACAAACTTTTATGAAGAATTTGGAGGAGGAAACCGCCTTGCAATGCCGAAGACAATCTACGCGTCGGACTCGTCGTCATTGAAGCCTGGTTCAGGGGCTACTGAGGGAGTCCTGGATTAGGGGGTGTTCGGATAGCCGGACTATACCTTCGGCCGGACTCCAGGACTATGAAGATACAAGATTGAAGACTTCGTCCCGTGTCCGGATGGGACTTTCCTTGGCGTGGAAGGCAAGCTTGGCGATGCGAATATTCAAGATCTCCTACCATTGTAACCGACTTTGTGTAACCCTAACCCTCTCCGGTGTCTATATAAACCGGAGGGTTTTAGTCCGTAGGACAACTTCATCATACAACAATCATACCATAGGCTAGCTTCTAGGGTTTAGCCTCCTTGATCTTGTGGTAGATCTACTCTTGTACTACCCATATCATCAATATTAATCAAGCAGGATGTAGGGTTTTACCTCCATCAAGAGGGCCCGAACCTGGGTAAAACGTCGTGTTCCTTGCCTCCTGTTACCATCCGGCCTGGACGCACAGTTCGGGACCCCCTACCCGAGATCCGCCGGTTTTGACACCGACAGTTGGTGATGATGAAGAACGAAGACCCCCCTCTCCGGAGCCCCAAACGGACTCCAAACCTGGCCTCGCGATGGAGAACAGGAGGTGACGGCGGCTCCGTGATACGTCTCCAATGTATCTATATTTTTTGATTGTTCCATGTTGTTATATTATCAATTTTGGATGTTTTATAATCATTTTATATCATTTTTTGGTACTAACCTATTGACATAGTGTCAAGTGTCAGTTCCTGTTTTTCTGTGTTTTTTACATCGCAGAAAATCAATATCAGACGGAGTCCAAATGCCATGAAACTTTACGGAGATTTTTTATGTACCAGAAGGAACATGTTGAGCCCTGGTAGCACCTGGGGGAGTCTCGAGGAGGGGACAACCCACCAGGACACGCCAGGAGGCCCAGGCACGCCCTGGTGGGTTGTGCCCACCACGGGTGCCCCCCGGACCGCCTCTTTGCTCTATAAATACCCCAAAAATACCAGAACCCTAGGGGAGTCGACGAAATATTCATTCAGCCGCCACAGAATCCAGAACCACCAGATCCAATCTAGACACCATCTCAGATGGGGTTCACCACCTCCATTGGTGCCTCTCCGATGATGCGTGAGTAGTTCTTTGTAGACCTTTGGGTCCGTAGTTAGTAGCTAGATGGGTTCATCTCTCTCTCTCTCTCTCTCTCTTGATTCTCAATACAATGGTCTCTTGGAGATCCATATGATGTAACTCTTTTGTGGTGTGTTTGTTGGGATCCGATGAACTTTGAGTTTATGATCAGTCATATCTTTTTATATCCATGAAAGTTATTTGAGTTTCTTTGATCTCTTATAGCCTCGTATTTCTTCTCCTATATTTGGGTTTTGTTTGGCCAACTTGATCTATTTATCTTGCAATGGGAAGAGGTGCCCGGTAGTGGGTTCGATCTTACGGTGCTTGATCCTAGTGACAAAAAGGGAATCGGCACATATGTATCATTGCTACTAGGGATAAAAAGATGGGATCTATATCTACGCAATAGATAAACAGATCTTGTCTACATCATGTCATCATTCTTATTGCATTACTCCGTTTTTCCATGAACTTAATACACTAGATGCATGTTGGATAGTGGTCGATGTATGGAGTAATAGTAGTAAATGCAGGCATGACTCGGTCTACTAATCTTGGATGTGATGCCTATGTAATGATCATTGCCTGGATATCGTCATAATTATTTGAGGTTCTATCAATTGCCCAACAGTAATTTGTTTACCCACCATTTTCTATCTTTCTCGAGAGAAGCCACTAGTGAAACCTACGCCCCCCCGGTCTTCTTCCTCATATATTTGCTTGCGATCTACTTTTCCTTCGCATTTTTATTCAGATCTATTAAACCAAAAATACAAAAATACTTTGCTGCACTTTATTTATTTGTGATCTATTATTTCAATGTACTACAATTTTCAGCCATCGTTACCCAAAAGGGATTGACAACCCCTTTAACACGTTGGGTTGCGAGGTGTTGTTATTTGTCGGCAGGTGCTGTTTATATTGTGTTGCTTGGTTCTCCTACTGATTTGATAACGTTGCTTTCTTCACTGGGGGAAATACCTACCCTCGCTGTGCTGCATCATCCCTTCCTCTTTGGGGAAATACCGACGTAGTCCTAGCAGACAGGAGCTTGTCTGGCGCTATAGTCAAAGAGCAATCAGAAGGAATTTCTGGCGCCGTTGCCGGGGAGGATCTTCTTCATAACCAGGTTCCTAGTCACAAATCTCATCTCCTCGCAATTTACATTATTTTCCATTTGCCTCTCGTTTTCCTCTCCCCCACTTCACAAAAATTTGCCATTTTATTCGCCTACCTTTTTCATTCGCCGTTTTCTTGCTGGATCTATTTTTGTTTTCATCTTTGTTTGCCATTATGGACAGTTCTCCTTGTATTGCTTGCACTCCCGAGGACGAAGTCCTCTACTTTAAACAAAGGGGAGGAGAAAATCTAAAAGATGCTTGCTATAGAACTTTTAATGCTCATAATAGATCTATCCGTAAGCAATCTACAGTTGTGGTTCTGTGTAGTTTTTATGTTGGCATCACCACTTGGTATAGATTCTTCCTTGATACGATTACCGGTGGAAATTTCTTAATGAGCCCTCCTTTTGATGCCCTTAATGTTATGGGAAATTTAGTGGGTTGACCACCTCTTATGGTTAATGAAACAATTTTTACTCTTGAGCACGTTATGGAAAGATTAGATGCTATCAAAAAGAAAATGATCACCGAAGATCATATGAAAATAATATATAAAAAGATGCATAATTTTGCTACTCCTCTTGGGTCAAAAGCGGGAGATATTTTTAACTTGTTAAAAGAGAGGGGTACTTTAATCCATGAAAGAATAGAAGAAAGTCCGTCTCGGATCGATAAATTGGAAGAAATCTTTAGTAATCTAAGCACGACTTTTACTACCACTAAAATTACCGAGGAAACTCCCGTAAAGAGTTGGAAATCCAGGAACAAGGGTGCAACTTCTAGTAATAGTAATAATGGAGATCTTAAGATGATTAGTGTTCCCCCGGATTTTGTTGAAGTGATAAGAGATCCTTTTTGCAAGAATGAAATCTTTGAATTTATTCCTAGGAGTATTATTATTGAAAATCTTTATGCTAAATCCTTGAAGGATTCTAAGTGTTTGATTGAAGAGTTGAACAAAGAAGACAAAACGTAGATCATTGCTTTATGCCTAGCTAAGGGCGTAAAACTATAGCGCTTGTTGGGAGGCAACCCAATGAATAAAATTTATTTTTACTCTTTGCTTCCTGTTCTTGTGTGTTAGCACAACTATGCTACTGTTATGATTGTGTTTTTATGTTTTAATTAGTGTTTGTGACAAGTAAAGCCTTTAGGATCTTCTTGGGTGATAGTTGTTTGATCTTGCTAAAAAACAGAAACTTTTACGCTCATGAAATTAATTTTCATCTTTTACCAAAGAGCGATAAAATACATATTCCACCTGCAGTAGATCAATATACAAATTTCTCAGGCCGTCCTAATTTTTCAGAATTTTTGGAGTTACAGAAGTATTCGAAATAGTCAGATTGCTACAGACTGTTCTGTTTTGACAGTTTCTATTTTCTTTGTGTTGTGTGCTTATTTTGATGGCTCTATTGTTTACTTTGATGGGTTTTTGCCATAGAAAAGTTGGAATGCAGTAGATATAATACAAAAACAAAATATGAGTTGGTTTGATACAACACTTGTAGCAGTGGTTTATTATTCTTATACTAACGGATCTCACAAGGTTTTGTTGAGTTTTGTGTGATTGAAGTTTTCAAGTTTTGGGTTATCTTACGATGGATAAAGGAAGGATGGAAGAGCCTAAGCTTGGGGATGCCCCGGAATCCCAAGCTATTATCAAAAAATGAGCAACCAACTAAGCTTGGGGATGCCCCCGAGTGGCATCCCCGCTTTCTTCCAACAACTATCGGTATTTTACTCGAGA
Source organism: Triticum aestivum (assembly GCF_018294505.1). Lineage (NCBI taxonomy): Eukaryota > Viridiplantae > Streptophyta > Magnoliopsida > Poales > Poaceae > Triticum > Triticum aestivum. The sequence goes on along the minus strand of NC_057800.1, from coordinate 672,025,529 downwards.
CTATATTTTTATTCGTCACATGATATGTGTTTTTCCTGGAGCGTCTTGTATGATATGTTTCTTTGCTTGTTTTATTTTATATTTTAAGTCATCAATCCTTTATGGACACACCTATTTGAGAGAGCCAAAATTATGTCATGACTTGTTAGAATTGCTCTCTGTGCTTCACTTAAATCTTTTATGAGCTAGGACTTGCTCTAGTTCTTTGCTTATATCTTTTTGAGCACGGTGTGCTTAGTATTTTTGAAGAAATGCTCTCTTGCTTCACTTAGATTTATTTGAGAGTTAGTAGAATTTTGAAGAAATTCTCTCAAGCTTCACTTAAATTATTTTGAGAGAAAGAAATATTATGCTCATGATCTTCACTTATATTTGTTTGAGTTTATGAAAAACAACACATGAAAGTTAGTGCCAAAGTGATAGATATCCAAGAAGGATAAAGAAAATAAAAATGTCATGAAGATCATTGGCCAAGATAAATTTGATTCTTAGTAATAGTTTTGAGATATGATGATGTGATATGTGAGTTATGTTGATGAGTAATTATGCTCTCGAAGGAATATTGGTGTTAAGGTTTGTGATTCCCGAAGCATGCATGTATAGTCTCTCGTTATGATATGATGTTGGAGCATGATTTATTTGTGATTGTCTTCCTTATGAGTGGCGGTCGGGGACGAGAGATGGTCTTTTCCTACCAATCTATCCCCCTAGGGGCATGCATAGTAGTACTTTGCTTCGAGGTCTAATAAACTTTTGCAATAAGTATATGAGTTCTTTCTGACTAATGTGAGTCCAGGGATTATATGCACTCTTACCTTTTCGCAATTTGCTAGCCTCTATGGTACCGTGCATTGCCCTTTCTCACATTGAGACGTGGTGCAAACTTCGCAGGTGCATCCAAACCCCGTGATATGATACGCTCTATCACACATAAGCCTCATTATATCTTCCTCAAAATAGCCACCATACCTACCTATTATGGCTTTTCCATGGCTGTCGGTGTCAAAACCGGCGGATCTCGGGTAGGGGGTACCGAACTGTGCGTCCAAGGCCAATGGTAACAGGAGGCGGGGGACAAAATGTTTACCCAGGTTCAGGCCCTCTCGATGGAGGTAATACCCTACTTCTTGCTTGATTGATCTTGATGATATGAGTATTACAAGAGTTGATCTACCACGAGATCGTAGAGGCTAAACCCTAGAAGCTAGCCTATGATTATGATTGTTGTTGTCCTATGGACTAAACCCTCCGGTTTATATAGACACCAGATGGGGCTAGGGTTACACAGAGTCGGTTATAGAGAAGGAGATCTACATATCTGAATCGCCAAGCTTGCCTTCCACGCAAAGGAGAGTCCCACCCGGACACGGGACGAAGCCTTCAATCTTGTATCTTCATAGTCCAACAGTCCGGCCAAAGTATATAGCCCAGCTGTCCAAGGACCCCCTAATCCAGGACTCCCTCAATGGACAGTTCGGGATATATTGCCATGCAACTTCCACCGCTTCCGTTTGATGACTTGAGCATTCATTTTCATATTGCTTTGCATGATCATATAACTGACATAGTGTTTGTGGCTCAGCCACCGTTCATCATTTTTCATACATGTTATGCTAGATCATGCCAGAGGCATTTACATAGAGTCATACTTGTCATATCGAGTTGTAATTTTTGTTTCTTTTGAGTTATAAGTAAATAGAAGTGTGACGATCATCATTATTTATTTTTAGAGCAATGCTCCAATGAGGAAAGAATGATGGAGACTATGATTCCCCCACTAGTCGGGATGAGACTCCGGACAATGAGAGAAGAAAAAAAAGAAAAGAAAAAAAGAAAAAAGAAAAGAAAAAGAAAGAAAAAAGGGAAAATAATAAACAAAGAGAGAAGGGGCATTGCTAGTATCCTTTACCACACTTGTGCTTCAAAGTAGCACCATGTTTTTCATATGGAGAGTCTCCTATGTTGTCACTTTCATATACTAGTGGGAATTTTTCATTATAGGATTAGATACACACCCACTTAGTTTTCATATTGAGCTTCCATACACTTATAGCTCTTAGTGCATTTGTTGCATGGCAATCCCTACTCCTCATGTTGATATCGATTGATGGGCATCTCCATAGCCTGTTGGTTAGCTGCATCGATGTGAGACTTCCTTACTTTTTTGTCTTCTCTATATTTACCCCTATCATCATACTCTATTCCACCCGAAGTGCTATATCCAAGGACCCCCTAATCCAGGACTCCCTCAGTAGCCCCTGGACCAGGCTTCAATGACGATGAGTCTGGCGTGCAGATTGTCTTCGGCATTGCAAGGTGGGTTCCTTCTCCGTATACTCCATATAAGATTTTGAACACAAGGATCGTGTCCGGCTCTACAAAACAAATTCCACATACCACCGTAGAGAGTATAATATTCCACAAATCTAATCCGCTAACAACTTTTCATAACGTGACATCCTACCGTGGTCCGGTCATTACGAACCGTTTTTCCCAGCCTGCCAATGCACGTGTTGCGAGGCGGTTTTATTGGCACATCTTGTCGAAACAGAGATCGTGTTCCCCTTATCACGGGATTCTCATCAATACGGGTGTGGGTAACCCAATCATACTTGTTAGTATGGCTCCATGATTTTAGTCAAGTTCCAAATGGCCACGCGGAGGACGCTTGACATTCACCCTCTTTATAAAGGGGCCAAGGCATGTCCTTTTCTTCTCGCGCTCGATCCTTTTCTTCTCGCGCTCGATCCTCCCCCCCCCCACCTCGAGTTCCAACACCCAAGGCTCAGGCTAAGCGCTACGGACTTTCAACCATGTCCAGATCCAACCTTCAAGGTCGGTGGATGGTGGAGGACATCAAGAAGCTAAGGGAAGCCAGGTATCTGACCGCCAAAATCTCACACAGGCTGCCTGCTCAAGGGCAGGTCATCCCCACTCCCGAACCCAACGAGAGTGTCGTAATTGTTTCCCACTTCCTCCGAGGGCTAGGCTTTAGTCTTGATCCCTTTGTAAGAGGGCTTATGTCCTATTACGGGCTCAATTTCCATGATCTAGCTCCAGATTCCATCCTTCACATCTCGTCGTTTATCATCGTGTGTGAGGCCTTCCTCCGCAGCACCCCACACTTCGGCTTATGGCTCAAGACCTTCTATGTGAAGCCGAAGACGATCGATGGGCGACATGCAGAATGCGGAGGTGCCATAATAAGCAAAGGCACCGATGCTCTATGGCCAAAGGGTTCCTTCCCGGAGGTGTCCAACTTAAGGCAGCAGGAGTGGTTTTACATCACAGCTCCCTGAGGTACAAAGTGGGCAGTTGCCCCTGCCTTCCGCTCGGGTCCCCCGCCACAACTGGCGTCATGGGTCAACGAGGGGCTGGACTGGGGGCCACTTAATAACGTGCTGACATTGCAAAGTCGCGTTTGAGATCTCCTCAAGAGGGATGTCAGTCTTGTCAAGGTAATGCAAGTTATGCTAGTTCGTCGGGTCCTGCCATGCCAACGTCGATCTCTCTGTATGTGGGAGTTCAACCCGGAAGGACCGCAAACTATTCAGCAATTCTTCGGTGTGACGCTCGAAGAGATGTATGGATTGTTCTTCGAAGCACGAATAAAGTGTCCGGACTCCAACAAGGATGCGGGTCTCAACTGCAACCGTTTAGATACCCACGTAAGTAATTCTGTGGCCGAACGTGCTATCTTTTTATTTGTCATAACATCATTCTGAAAAAATCGCTCTCGGCCAGGACTGGATAGGAAAAGCGGAGAGGATCAGGTGTTCGGCCCCCCTTCCCGAAGGCTCACCGGATCCTGTACTAGCCAGGATGCTTGAGAACGCACCTTATCAAGTGCCATCAGGGGAAGATAAAGGGAGGAATAAAGAAGCCGAAAGCGGGCTTCACACATTACTCATACAAATAGGGGGAATTAGTGTCTCCGCGAAGGAGGATAATCGGGGAGAAGAATCTAGAATCCCCTCTCCCCAAGGAAGGAAAAGGACCGCCTCTGAAGACTTGCAAACAAAGGTTTCCAAACAAGGGAAGAAACCTGTGCCAGGGGGCCCTGCACCGGAGGGCGTCCTTACCGCACATCGCCCGCAAGGAGGCCAGCCCTCCACCGAGCTGTAAGTGAACAAGAGTACTTTGGTAAATATATCCTGCTTTATCTTCAAGGACAATAGCCGAGACATATATCTTACAGTCCGGCTCGTAGCCCTTCTTGACAGAGTTCGTCTTCGGGGGATCTTCTTCCGGAGATGATGGAGAGAGAAACGCCTCCCCTGTCTCCCCGCCTCCTGGGGCGGACGACCCTGAGGTGTCATCACGGAGGATTTCTCCTGATCCGCCAAGGCCAGAAGGTAAACCTTCGGCCACCCGAAGTCCGGAGTATTCGGCTCCTAAGGAGAGCAACAGAAAGAGTCTGGGATTGTCCAGTGCACAACCGGACGCATTGATGGGTCTTTTGGAGCAAGCGACTATCTCAGAGGTGCATCATACTTTAATGGGTACGGTGGTTGAGAGGATTTCATCCGCCAAAAGTGGGTTGCATGAGGCTTCTACGAGCCTGCTAAGAGGCTTTGAGGTACACAAAGTAATATATAATTTTTTGACGGTACCGCACATGCTAGGTGTGCTCTATACAGATAGTAGCCCCTGAGACTCTGGTTGCTGTCCACAGGCGGCAAATAGAGGATCATAGTCCCAGGTAATGATCGCGCTGCTTTCATGTGCAGGCAGCTGAGGGTCCGGTGGCTGGCCGGATTGCTGAGTTTGCCGGACTGAGGCGGCAACTTGACGCGGCAGATGCCGACATTGCGCTTGTGAACGAGCGGCTTGACGAGGCACAGGGTATGTATTTTCGGGTGGTAAACAAATATTAAGAGGAGCATGATGCTAGTATCTATAATATGTTGTGACTGCAGACGGAGCTGCCGCCGTGGAGACCCTTCGGGCAGAACTTTCCCGAGCCAAGGAACAAGCCAGGAGAAGTGATGCGGCCGCCCTAAAGGCGGCCGAAGACTTAACAGCGAACAGGCTGCTCATCGCCAGAGCGAAGATAAAATAGCCAAGATGGTTGTTGAGCTGAAAGATGCCGCCGGCCGATATGAGCTTATTGAAAAGGAAAGCCAAGCGAAAGCAGCTGACCTGAAGAAAGTCGTGGAAGCAGCCAAGGAAACCCGCTCTCAAATCAGATCGGCGAAGGAGGAGCTCCGTCAAGCCGGAGATATCACGGCTGAGAAGCCCTTTTTGCTGCGGACGAAGTTCGGAGCTCCGAAGTATGCCCCTCTGGATCAATTATGGAGTGCTGCAGACGCGTACCTGGACTTGGCAATTAGTGTTGCTGATGCGACTGAGTTTTTCAAAGATCAGAAAGATCATGAAGTGGAAAGATTGCTCTGGTCGCAGTTTAGTGCTCCAACACATCCGCTGCTGTTAAATGAACAAATGGCCGAGTGGGACAAGCTCCATAGGTTGTCCGGACTTGCCATGAGGTCTGTCGTGGATCATCTTTGGCCGAAGGGACCAAGGCTGAATAGTTATTTTGGTTTAGTGCAATGATTCATTGGTGATGTGCCGCATATCGACGTTGTAAAGAGGTCGGCGTGCATAGAGGGTGTGCGGATGGCTCTTGCTCGTGTTAAGACATACTGGGCAGAGATGGAGGCCATCGCTATTGCAAACCGGGATCCGGCCGTAGGCCAGGTCTCAGCTGAGCACTATTTTGAAGAAGTCCTAGAAGGCGCTCGTTTAATAGAGGCTCAGTGCTCAAAGAGTATCATGTTCGAGTGACATGTATCCCAATTGTAAAAATAATGCTATTTGGATTATAAAGGTTGTGTTTATACTTTTTCATGAAAGTATTATGATGCCTCCTGTGCGGCCGTTTATGTATGTATATAACCTAAAAGTTTGCAGTCGTCGGCTTCAGCCCCAACGCACATAATGCGGGGGTATTCGGAAAAGCACGTATTCACACTTGACCCAACGTCTTGGTCCATTAAGGAGGTGATAGCGCGGAGAACAAGGCAATCGGACTATATAGCTCTAACACTTTCACTTAGCCATAGGAGTTTGATGGTGGGGATACTATGTAGCCCCTGGTACTTCTGAGCTCATCCGAATATGGTGCGCGTACATACATGACCGGGAAATCGGTCCTTCGTTAATGCAGAGGAATCGGGAAGATTCCGCTGAGTCATCAAGTGGTTGACCAGTCTTGCGCTTTATCATGACAGTCAGTTTTCGGCTTTCTCTACTGAGGTGCTCATCTAGATGAACCAGGGCACAATCGCAGTAGTTCTCCCGGTGCCACCTTAGCTGATAGAGCGGAGTGTAAGGTAGCAAAACATGGGAGCCTGGAAAACCCAACTATTGACCAAAGACATGATTCAGAGCTAATGCATATAAGGCCAAAATCGCGATGCCAAACACTCCCTAAGGTATTTGGACTTTACAACATATACTAGGCTGAGTAACGCCCTCGATTATGAGCCCTGAATTTCCAGGTACTTGCATTAGTCTGACGTGATGAAATGCCAATAACACCAGCATCCCTTTCGGTTGTGTTGAGTATCCGGAGGGAGTGAAGCAACAAGAGACAGTAAAAAAGGTTTACGCAGGGTCTTAATCTCAAAAGAAGCCTTTGAGCGGGGCCCTGCTGCATGTCTGCGCCTGTGTCTCCATTGTGCCGTATTCTGGAAGGGTGTAGCACGATGATCATCTGTAAAAGAGAAAAATGCAGGTGAAATCTTCGTGTGAAAAATTGGTTATTCTTAATGAACCATTAAAATGCAATCTAAATAGGGTCAAGCCGAACTGTAGCCCTTTTTACATGCGGGAAGCCCCTAGCACCACCTATGGGGGTATATCCATCGACCCAATCTCAGGTTTAGCTGAGCTATTACAGCTAGTGGTGCGCCGGACTCGTCTAACCGTGTCCGCTGTCTTGACGACCGATCATTTCTTCTGGTTGGAGAGGTCGTTCAGTGATTGGCTGCTAGAGCCGCCACGTATTCCTCCGTATGTGAGGAACGCTCTGTGTTTCCGCTAACTATGATGATGCCACGTGGACCGGGCATGCTACGTCTTGAGCTTGCGTTGGTTTTCCCCGAAGAGGAAGGGATGATGCAGCAGAGTAGCATAAGTATTTCCCTCAGTTTTTGAGAACCAAGGTATCAATCCAGTAGGAGCCCACGCTCAAGTCCCTCGTACCTGCACAAAGCGATAGCTACTCGCAACCAACGCGATTAGGGGTTGTCAATCCCTTCACAGTCACTTACGAGAGTGAGATCTGATAGATATAATATTTTTGGTGTTTTTGGTATAAAGATGCAAAGTAAAACGTAAAAGCAAAGCAAGATTAAAGTGATGGAGATTGATATGATGAGAATAGACCCGGGGGCATAGGTTTCACTAGTAGCTTCTCTCAAGAGCATAAGTATTCTACGGTGGGTGAACAAATTACTGTTGAGCAATTGACAGAATTGAGCATAGTTATGAGAATATCCAGGCATGATCATGTATATAGGCATCACGTCTGTGACAAGTAAATCAAAACGATTCTGCATCTACTACTATTACTCCACTCATCGACCGCTATCCAGCATGCATCTAGAGTATTAAGTTAAAAACAGAGTAACGCCTTAAGCAAGATGACATGATGTAGAGAGATAAATTCATGCAATATGAAATAAACCCCATTTTGTTATCCTCGATGGCAACGATACAGTACATGCCTTGCTGCCCCTTCTTTCACTGGGTAAGGACACCGCAAGATCGAACCCAAAGCTAAGCACTTCTCCCATGGAAAGAACTACCAATCTAGTTAGCCAAACCAAACGGATAATTTGAAGAGACTTGCAAAGATAACCAATCATACATAAAAGAATTCAGAGAAAATTCAAATACTATTCATAGATAGACTTGATCACAAACCCACAATTCATCGGTCTCAACAAACACACCATAAAAAGAAGATTACATCGAATAGATCTCCACAAGAGAGGGGGAGAACTTTGTATTGAGATTCAAAGAGAGAGAAGAAGCCATCTAGCTACTAACTATGGACCCGAAGGTCTGAGGTAAACTACTCACACTTCATCGGAGGGGCTAGGATGATGTAGAAGCCCTCCGTGATGACGGCCCTCTTCCGGCGGAGCTCCGGAACAGGCCCCAAGATGGGATCTCGTGGATACAGAAAGTTGTGGTGGTGGAATTAGGTTTTTGGCTCCCGTTCTGATCGTTTGGGGTACGTGTGTATATATAGGAGGAAGAAGTACGCTGGAGGAGCAACGAGGGGCCCACAAGGTAGGGGGCGCGCCCTAGGGGGGCATCCCCCACCCTCGTGACCGCCTCTTTTGTTCCTTGGAGCAGGGTCCAAGTCTCCTGGATCACGTTCGGTGAGAAAATCACGTTCCCAAAGATTTTATTCCGTTTGGACTCCGTTTGTTATTCCGTTTATCCGAAACACTGAAATAGGCAAAAAATAGCAATTCTGGGCTGGGTCTCCGGTTAATAGGTTAGTCCCAAAAATAATATAAAAGTGGAAAATAAAGCCCAATATAGTCCAAAACAGTAGATAATTATAGCATGGAGCAATCAAAAATTATAGATACGTTGGAGACATATCAGGCATCCCCAAGCTTAATTCCTGCTCGTCCTCGAGTAGGTAAATGATAAAAAGAGAATTTTTGATGCGGAGTGCTACTTGGCATAATTTCAATGCAAATCTTCTTAATTGTGGTATGAATATTCAGATTAGAAAGATTCAAGACAAAAGTTTATATTGACATAAAAATAATAATACTTCAAGCATACTAACAAAGCAATTATGTCTTCTCAAAATAACATGGCCAAAGAAAGTTATCCCTACAAAATCATATAGTATGGCTATGCTCCATCTTCACCACACAAAGTATTCAAATCATGCACAACCCCGATGACAAGCCAAGCAATTGTTTCATACTCTAACTTTTTCAAAACTTTTTCAATCTTCACGCAATACATGAGCGTGAGCCATCGATATAGCACTATAGGTGGAATAGAATGGTGGTTGTGGAGAAGACAAAAAGGAGGGGAAGATAGTCTCACATCAACTAGGCGTATCAACGGGCTATGGAGATGCCCATCAATAGATATCAATGTGAGTGAGTAGGGATTGCCATGCAACGGATGCACTAGAGCTATAAATGTATGAAAGCTCAGCAAATGAAACTAGTGGGTGTGCATCCAACTTGCTTGCTCACGAATACCTAGGGTAATTTTTGAGGAAGCCCATCATTGGAATATACAAGCCAAGTTCTATAATGTAAAATTCCCACTAGTATACGAAAGTGACAACATATGAGACTCTGTATATGAAGAACATGGTGCTACTTTGAAGCACAACATATGAGACTTGCTATATCATGGTGCTACTTTGAAGCACAAGTGTGGAAAAAAGATAGTAGCATTGCCCCTTTTTATTTATTTTCTTTTTTTTGGTCCTTCTTTTTTTCTTTGGCCTTTCTCTTTTTTTGGGACAATGCTCTATTGAATGATGATCATCGCACTTTTATTTATTTACAACTCAATGATTACAACTCGATTCTAAAACAAAGTATGACTCTATATGGATGCCTCCGGCGGTGTACCGTGATATGCAATGAATCAAGAGTGACAAGTATGAAAGAATTATGAACGGTGGCTTTGCCACAAATACTATGTCAACTACATGATCATGCTAAGCAATATGACAATGATGAATGTGTCATGATGAACTAGGTGGTGGAAAGTTGCATGGCAATATATCTCGGAATGGCTATGGAAATGCCATAATAGGTAGGTATGGTGGCTGTTTTGAGGAAGGTATGTGGTAGGTGTTGATACCGGCGAAAGGTGCGCAGTATTAGAGAGGCTAGCAAAGGTGGAAGGATGAGAGTGCGTATAATCCATGGACTCAACATTAGTCATAAAGAACTCATATACTTATTGCAAAAATCTAGAAGTTATCAAAGCAAAGTATTACGCGCATGCTCCTAGGGGGATAGATTGGTAGGAAAATACCATCGCTCATCCCCGACCGCCACTCATAAGGAAGACAATCAATAAATAAATCATGCTCTGACTTCGTTACATAACGGTTCACCATACGTGCATGCTACGGGAATCACAAACCTTAACACAAGTATTCTTTAAATTCACAACTAGTCAACTAGCATGGCTTTAATATTATCACCTCCATATCTCAAAACAATTATCATGCTTCAATCTTTTCTTACTATTCAACACACTCAAAAGAAAGTTTCACAAATCTTGAATACCAAGCATATTACGATTAAGCAAATTACCATGCTATTAAGAGACTCTCAAAATAATTTAAGTGAAGCATGAGAGATCAATAGTTTCTTTAAAACAAATCCACCACCGTGCTCTAAAAGATCTAAGTGAAGCACATAGGGCAAAATTATAACACTCAAAAGATATAAGTGAAGCACATAGAGAAAAACTATCTAGCTCAAAAGATATAAGTGAAGCACATAGAGCAAAACTACTTAGCTCAAAAGATATAAGTGAAGCACATAGAGTATTCTATCAAATTTTAATTCATGTATGGCTCTCTCAAAAGGTGTGTATATCAAGGATGATTGTGGCATACTAAGACACAAAGACACAAATAATACAAGACGCTCCAAGCAAAACACATATCATGTTGGTGAATAAAAATATAGCTCCAATTAAATTACCGATGGAAGTGGACGAAAGAGGGGATACCTTCCGGGGCATCCCCAAGCTTTGACTTCTTGGTGTCCTTAGATTATCTTGGGAGTGCCATGGGCATACCCAAGCTTAGTCTCTTGCCACTCCTTCTTCCATGATCCATCAAAAGAATTCACCCAAAACTTGAAAACTTCACAACACAAAACTCAAAATAGAAAACTTGTGAGCTCCATTAGCGAAAGAAAACAAAAGACCACTTCAAGGTACTGTAATGAACTCATTCTTTATTTATATTTGTGTTAAACCTACTGTATTCCAACTTCTCTATGGATTATAAACTATTTTACTAGTCATAGATTTATCAAAATAAGCAAACAACACACGAAAAACAGAATCTGTGAAAAACAGAACAGTCTGTAGTAATCTGTAGCTAGCGCAAGATCTGGAACCTCAAAAATTCTAAAATAAATTTATGGACGTGAGGAATTTATCTATTAATCATCTGCAAAAAGAATTAACTAAATATAACTCTTCAAATAAAAATGACAGCAGTTCTCGTGAGCACTAAATTTTCTGTTTTTTACAGCAAGTTCAACAAGACTTTCCCCTAGTCTTCCCAACGGTTCTACTTGGCACAAACACTAATTAAACACACAAAAAACACAACCAAAACAGAGGATAAATAATTTATTTATTACTAATCAGGAGCAAAAATCAAGGAATAAAAATAAAATTGGGTTGCCTCCCAACAAGCGCTATCGTTTAACGCCCGTAGCTAGGCATAAAAGCGAGGATAGATCTAGGTATTGCCATCTTTGGTAGGCAATCCATAAGTGGCTCTCATGATAGTTTCATATGGTAATTTTATTTTATTTCTAGGAAAGTGTTCCATGCCCTTTTTTAATGGAAATCGAAATCTAATATTCCCTTCCTTCATATCAATAATCGCACCAACCATTCTAAGGAAAGGTCTACCAAGACTAATAGGGCAAGAAGGATTGCAATCTATATCAAGAACAATGAAATCTACGGGCACATAATTCCTATTTGCAACAATAATAACATCATTAATCCTTCCCATAGGTTTCTTAATAGTGGAATCCGCAAGATGCAAGTTTAGACAGCAATCATCAAAATTACAGAAATCTAGCAAATCACACAAAGTCTTGGGAATAGTAGAGACACTAGCACCCAAATCACACAAAGCATAAAACTCATAATCTTTAATTTTAATGTTAATAGTTGGTTCCCACTCATCATAGAGTTTTCTAGGGATAGAAACTTTCAACTCAAGTTTTTCTTCATAAGATTGCATCAAGGCATCAACAATATGTTCGGTGAAGGCTTTATTTTGACTATAAACATGTGGAGAATTTAGCACGGATTGCAACAAGGAAATACAATCAATTAAAGAGCAACTTTCATAATTAAATTCCTTGAAATCCAATATAGTGGGTTTAGCAACATCTAGATTTTTATTTCTTTCAATCCCACTTTCATCATTTTCATCATTAAGATCTAAATACTCCGAATTCTTAGAACGCCTTCTAGGTAAAAGAAGATCATATTCAGTTTCATCAAGATTCATATTGCAAAATAAAGATTTAATAGGAGACACATCAATAACTTTTAGATCTTCATCTTGATTTTCATAGGTATTGGAAGAACACGCTTTAATAAAGGCATCTTTGGAAGCACGCTACCTAGCGGTTCTTTCCTTGCACTCATCAATGGAAATTCTTATGGCTTTGAGAGACTCATTGATATCATGCTTAGGAGGAATAGATCTAAGCTTTAAATAATCAACCTCAAGAGAAATTCTATCAACGTTTCTAGCCAAATCATCAACTTTAAGGAATTTCTCCTCAAGCAAAGCATTAAAATTCTTTTGTGAATTCATAAACTCTTTAACACTAGTCTCAAATTCAGAGGGCATCTTATTATAACTTCCATAAGAGTTGTTGTAGGAATTCCCATAATTATTAGAAGGATTACTAAGATATGGCCTAGGATTAAATTTCCCTCTATAAGCATTGTTACCAAAATTATTCCTACCAACAAAATTCACATCCATAGATTCATTGTTATTCTCAATCAAAGTAGACAAAGGCATATCATTAGGATCAGAAGAAACACTCTTAGTAGCAAATAATTTCATAAGTTCATCCATCTTTCCACTCAACACATTAATTTCTTCTATCGCATGCACTTTTTTATTAGAAGATCTTTCAGTATGCCATTGAGAATAATTAACCATAATATTATCTAGGAGTTTAGTAGCATCTCCTAAAGTGATTTCCATAAAAGTGCCTCCCGCGGCCGAATCTAAAAGATTTCTAGAAGCAAAATTCAATCCGGCAGAAATTTTTTGTATAATCATCCACAAAATCAAACCATGAGTAGGGCAATTACGTATCATTAATTTCATTCTCTCCCAAGCTTGTGCAACATGTTCATGATCAAGTTGTTTAAAGTTCATAATATCATTTCTGAGAGAGATGATCTTAGCGGGTGGAAAATACTTAGAGATAAAAGCATCTTTGCACTTGTTCCATGAATCAATACTATTCTTAGGCAAAGACGAAAACCAAGCTTTAGCACGATCTCTAAGCGAAAAAGGAAATAGCTTCAATTTAATGACATCATTATTGACATCTTTTTTCTTTTGCATATCACATAAATCAACGAAGCTATTCAGATGAGTAGCGGCATCTTCACTAGGAAGGCCGGCGAATTGATCATTCATAACAAGATTCAATAAAGTAGTATTAATTTCACAAGATTCAGCATCGGTAAGAGGATCAATCGGAGTGCTAAGGAAATCATTATTATTGGTATTGGTGAAGTCACACAATTTAGTAGTATCTTGAGCCATCGCGACGAACAAGCAATCTAACACACGAGCAAACAAAAAGCAAACGGGCAAAAAGAGGCAAATAGAGAGGGAGGATAGAGAGAGAGGGCAAATAAAACGACAAGGGTGAATTGGGGGAAGAGGAAAACGAGAGGCAAATGGCAAATAATGTAATGCGGGAGATAGGGATTGTGATGGATACTTGGTATGTTGACTTTTTGCGTAGACTCCCCGGCAATGGCGCCAGAAATGGCTCGTTGTCGGGAGTCAAATCTTGACTTGCGCAAACCTCCCCGGCAACGGCGCCAGAAATCCTTCTTGCTATGTCTTGAGCTTGCGTTGGTTTTCCTCGAAGAGGAAGGGATGATGCAGCAGAGTAGCGTAAGTATTTCCCTCAATTTTTGAGAACCAAGGTATCAATCTAGTAGGAGCGCACGCTCAAGTCCCTCGTACCTACACAAAGCGATAGCTACTCGCAACCAACGCGATTAGGGGTTGTCAATCCCTTCACGGTCACTTACGAGAGTGAGATCTGATAGATATAATATTTTGGTATTTTTGGTATAAAGATGCAAAGTAATAAAAGTAAAAGCAAAGTAAAAAAGCAAAGCAAGATTAAAGTGATGGAGATTGATATGATGAGAATAGACCCGGGGGCCATAGGTTTCACTAGTGGCTTCTCTCAAGAGCATAAGTATTCTACGGTGGGTGAACAAATTATTGTTGAGCAACTGACAGAATTGAGCATAGTTATGAGAATATCTAGGCATGATCATGTATATAGGCATCATGTCTGTGACAAGTAGATCGAAACAATTCTGCATCTACTACTATTACTCCACTCATTGACCGCTATCCAGCATGCATCTAGAGTATTAAGTTAAAAACAGAGTAACGCCTTAAGCAAGATGACATGATGTAGAGAGATAAATTCATGCAATATGAAATAAACCCCATCTTGTTATCCTCGATGGCAACGATACAATACGTGCCCTGCTGCCCCTTCTGTCACTGGGTAAGGACACCGCAAGATCGAACCCAAAGCTAAGCACTTCTCCCATGGCAAGAACTACCAATCTAGTTGGCCAAACCAAACGGATAATTCGAAGAGACTTGCAAAGATAACCAATCATACATAAAAAATTCAGAGAAGATTCAAATATTATTCATAGATAGACTTGATCATAAACCCACAATTCATCGGTCTCAACAAACACACCGCAAAAACAAGATTACATCGAATAGATCTCCACAAGAGAGGGGGAGAACTTTGTATTGAGATTCAAAGAGAGAGAAGAAGCCATCTAGCTACTAACTATGGACCCGAAGGTCTGAGGTAAACTACTCACACTTCATCGGAGGGGATAGGATGATGTAGAAGCCCTCCGTGATGACGGCCCTCTTCCGGTGGAGCTCCGGAACAGGCCCCAAGATGGGATCCCGTGGATACAGAAAGTTGCGGCGGTGGAATTAGGTTTTTGGCTCCCATTCTGATCGTTTGGGGGTACGTGTGTATATATAGGAGGAAGAAGTACGCCAGAGGAGCAACGAGGGGCCGACGAGGTAGGGGGCGCGCCCTAGGGGGGCGCCCCCCCCCCTCGTGACCGCCTCTTTTGTTCCTTGGAGCAGGGTCCAAGTCTCCTGGATCACGTTCGGTGAGAAAATCACGTTCCCGAAGATTTTATTCCGTTTGGACTCCGTTTGATATTCCGTTTATCCGAAACACTGAAATAGGCAAAAAAAACAGCAATTCTGGGCTGGGCCTCCAGTTAATAGGTTAGTCCCAAAAATAATATAAAAGTGGAAAATAAAGCCCAATATAGTCCAAAATAGTAGATAATATATCATGGAGCAATCAAAAATTATAGATATGTTGGAGACGTATCAGGCATCTTAAGCTTAAGATAAGCGTAATGCAGTACTGCATTAAAACGAGCGAAGGCCATTCTTCCGAGTAGTGCGTGATGGCCGCTTCGGAATGAAGCGATGTCGAAGGTTAATTCTTCGCTTTGGAAGTTATCGGGAGAACCGAATACAACCTCTAGTACTAGAGAGCCCGTGCAGCGGGCCTCTGGGCCCGGTATTACTCCTTTAAAGGTAGTATTGCTTTGGCTGATTCTTGTCGGGTCTATCCCCATTTTGCGGACAGTGTCCTGATATATCAGATTAAGACTACTGTCGCCGTCCATAATGACTCGGGTGAGATGGTATCCGTCCATTATTGGGTCTAGCACCAAGGCAGCCGATCCTCCGTGCCGGATACTAGTCGGGTGATCCCTGCGATCAAAAGTGATCGGGCAGGTCGACCAAGGGTTGAACTTGGGGGTGACGAGCTCCACGGCATATACATCTCGGGGTGCGCACTAGCGCCTCCTCTTCGGTGTGTGAGTTGCGTAATTCATGTTCACTGTTTTGACCTCGGGTGGGAATTTTTATGTCCCCCAGTATTCGGCTGGCGAGGCTCATCCTCGTCTTCGCTTGGTGTCTCCCTCCCCTTGTGTTCGGTGTTTAGCTTGTCGGCCTGCTTGAAGACCCAACATTCTCTGTTGGTTTGATTTGCAGGTTTGTCGGGGGTGCCATGAATCTGACATAATCTATCTAGAATCTTGTTTAGGCTGGACGGTCCATCTCTGCTGCCTTTAAATGGCTTTTTCCGTTGACCGGGCCGAGAGCCCCAGAATTCGGTGTTTACCACCATGTTGTCTAGGCTGACTTCGTTGTTTCGATGCTTGCTTTTATTGCGTCGCGGTTTCCCGTTGCCATCCCTGACTTCGGATGTGCCTGGGTTGCTGGTGCCACTACGGGCCAGCCAACTGTCTTCGCCCGCGCAAAAGCGGGTCATAAGGCTTGTTAGGGCTATCATTGTCCTCGGTTTTTCCTGCCCGAGGTGTCTGGCGAGCCATTTGTCCCGGACACTGTGCTTGAAAGCCGCTAAGACGGCATCCGGGCAGTCGACGATTTGATTCTTCTTCGTGAGAAATCTGTTCCAAAGCTTTCGGGCTGACTCTCCAGGCTATTGAATTATGTGACTTAAATCGTCTGCGCTCGGAGGTCGGACATAGGTCCCTTGAAAATTGGACCCTAAAAGCATCCTCAAGCTCTTCCCAGCTTCCAATTGAGTTTTCGGGGAGGCTTTCTAGCCAGCGCCGAGCTGGTCCTTTCAACTTGAGGGGCAGGTATTTGATGGCGTGGAGATTATCTCCGCGAGCCATGTGGATATGAAGGATAAAGCCTTAATCCAGACCCCAGGGTCTGTCGTTCCATCGTATGCCTCTATGTTCACGGGTTTGAATCCCTCTAGAAATTCATGGTCCAGCACCTCATCGGTGAAGCATAGGGGGTGTGCGGCACCCCTGTATTTGGATGTGTCATGGCATTCTTTGGACGGTTGTAGCGTTTGGTTTTGATTCCGAGCTGTTATTAGGTCAGTATAGTCGTTTGGGCGGCCATGATTCTGTGCCGGAGCGCGCTCCCTAGATCCGTAGATGGACCTGGCCATACCGGCTTTTTTGTGCAGGTCTTCACGTAAATCGTGTGCTAACTTGTGTGCGACGTCGTTAGCCGCCTTGTCACAGCCACGGGGTGGTCGATCCGGCAGATCGGCCGTTTTATTTTTCAGCTGAATGGGCTCTAAAGCCTCGTCGTCGAATTCAGGCAGCAGCTTGCACTTTGGATAGCTCTTTGTGTGGCGACTGCCGCCGTACTTTTCTTTAGTGTCAAGCACTTTGTTCCATCTGCTATTGAGCGTATTCTGTGCGGCCTTAAGCATTTTCTTCTGCTTCTTCAGGCTCCTCACGGTGGCGATAAACCTTCTATGGAGGTTCTCTTGTTCCAAGTGCCTTTCTGGGATGATGTGTGCATTGTCGTCCGGACTGTTCTCCTCACCGAAGACAGGTTGATGAGCTTTACCCTCGACGTCACCGTGATCGGATAGCGGCTCTGTACTATGTTCGCCGTCCGCTAGCTCATCCTGCTCCATCACTGGGTCCATGTGGTCATCGTTTCCTTTGGAGTCGACCGGGGTATTATTCTTTCTTGCGTTGTTATCATTGTTTTTGCTGAGGCGGGATTTGGAGCGGCGCCTACGTCGTTGCTTTGGTTGCTTCTCGGGGGGACTATCCTTCGCTGCATCCTCCTGTTCCTTGTCATTGTTTTCTTTGGGTGTATCCACCATGTATATATCGTTTGATGAAGTGGTTGTCCAGCGCCCTGTGGGTGGTGGTTCCTGTTTCTCTCCTGCATCGTCGTCCATACCGTCAATGTCTTCGAAGTCGAAATCAATCATGTCAGTTAAGTTGTCGATAGTGGCTATTAAGTGGTGGTGGGTGGGGAACGAATTCCTTCGTCGTCCGCTTCCCACTCGAGCCGGACATAGTTTGGCCGAGGGTCTCCTGACAAGGAGAGAGACCTCAATGAATCTAGCACTTCGCCCAAGGGCGAGTGCTCAAAAATATCTGCGGAGGTAAACTCCATGATCGGTGCCCAATCAGATTGGATAGGCACGGATGCAGGCGGTTTGGAGCCTGTGACCAGGGACGAATCCATGGGTCCGGTAACACAGGTCTCATAGGAGGTGAAGTCAGTATTTGGCTCTATCGCCGCTGAGTGTGCGGCCTTCGTGGCGGGGTCCATCCACCCGTCCTTGGATGGCATGATCTGCTCCGGATTGAGGGCCGGAGTAACCACAAGTGCGATCTCCCGAACACCGTCCGATGGCAGAGCTAGGTCATGCTCGTCGTGACTGTGCGGCGCGCCTGACATGAGCTCGAATCCGTCGAAGATCAAGTGTCCGCGGATATCGGCAGTGTAGTTCAAGCTTCCAAATCTGACCTGATGGCCAGGGGCATAGCTATCGATCTGCTCTAGATGGCCAAGCGAGTTGGCCCACAGTATGAAGCCGCCGGATACGAAGATCTGTTCGGGAGAAAAACCTCACCCTGGATCACATCGTTGCGGATGATCGAAGGAGCCATCAAGCCTTTATCGTGACGGAACAGTGGAACTCTCAATGAAATCACCAATGTCGGTGTCAAAACCGGCGGATCTCGGGTAGGGGTGTGACGCCCCCGATTTGACCGTACACTAGTCATGCACGCAAATGTGTACGATCAAGATCAAGGACTCGCGGGAAGATATCACAACACAACTCTACAAATAAAATAAGTCATATAAGCATCATATTACAAGCTAGGGGCCTCAAGGGCTCGAATACAAGAACTCGATCATAGACGAGTCAGCGGAAGCAACAATATCTGAGTACAGACATAAGTTAAACAAGTTTGCCTTAAGAAGGCTAGCACAAACTGGGATACAGATCGAAAGAGGCGCAGGCCTCCTGCCTGGGATCCTCCTAACTACTCCTGGTCGTCGTCAGCGGGCAGCACGTAGTAGTAGGCACCTCCGGTGTAGTAGGAGTCGTCGTCGACAGTGGCGTCTGGATCCTGGGCTCCAACATCTGGTTGCGACAACCAGGTAGAAGGGATAGGGGGAAAAGAGGGAGAAAGCAACCGTGAGTACTCATCCAAAGTACTCGCAAGCAAGGAGCTACACTACATATGCATGGGTAAATGTGTAAAGAGCCATATCGGTGGACTGAACTGCAGAAAGCCAGAATAAGAGGGGGATAGCTAATCCTATCGAAGACTACGCTTCTGGCCACCTCCATCATGCAACATGTAGAAGAGAGTAGACTGAAGTCCTCCAAGTAGCATCGCATAGCATAACCCTAACCGATGATCCTCCCCTCGTCGCCCTGTGAGAGAGCGATCACCGGTTGTATCTGGCACTTGGAAGGGTGTGTTTTATTAAGTATCCGGTTCTAGTTGTCATAAGGTCAAGGTACAACTCCAAGTCGTCCTGTTACCGAAGATAATGCTATTCGAATAGATTAACTTCCCTGCAGGGGTGCACCACATAACCTAACACGCTTGATCCCATTTGGCCGGACACACTTTCCTGGGTCATGCCCGGCCTCGAAAGATCAACACGTCGCAGCCCTACCTAGGCACAACAGAGAGGTCAGCACGCCGGTCTAAATCCTATGACGCAGGGGTCTGGGCCCATCGCCCATTGCACACCTGCATGTTGCGTACGCGGCCGAAAACAGAACTAGCCCCCTTAATACAAGAGCAGGCTTACGGTCCAATCCGGCGCGCGCCACTTAGTCGCTGACTCACGAAGGCTTCGGCTGATACCACGACATTGAGTGCCCATAACTGTCCCCGCGTAGATGGTTAGTGCGTATAGGCTAGTAGCCAGACTCAGATCAAATACCAAGATCTCGTTAAACGTGTTAAGTATCTGCGAACGCCGATCAGGGCCAGGCCCACCTCTCTCCTAGGTGGTCTCAACCTGCCCTGTCGCTTCGCCACAAAGTAACAGTCGGGGGCCGTCGGGAACCCAGGCCCACCTCTACCGGGATGGAGCCACCTGCCCCTTCAGCCCCCATCTCCGAACAGTAACATAAGTAAGGTAACTGTGTAAAGTATATAGTATATGCCCGTGATCACCTCCCGAAGTGATCACGGCCCAGTAGTATAGCATGGCAGACGGACAAGAGTGTAGGGCCACTGATGGAACACTAGCATCCTATACTAAGCATTAGGATAGCAGGTAAAGGTATCAACAATTGTAGCAACAATGACAGGCTATGCAGTAGAATAGGATTAACGGAAAGCAGTAACATGCTACACTACTCTAATGCAAGCAGTAGAAAGAGAGTAGGCGATATCTGGTGATCAAGGGGGGCTTGCTTGGTTGCTCTGGCAAGAGAAGGGTTCGTCGTCGATGTAGTTGTACTTGGTGGCATCAGCGTCGGTCTCGGAGTCTACCGGAAAAGAAGAGAGGGGAAGAAACAGTAAATATGGAGCAAACAAAGCATCACAAAACATAACGACATAATACACGGTGCTAGGTATTCCCTAACGCAGTAGGAAGTGATACCGACGAAGGGGGGAGACATCCGGGAAAGGATTCCCGGTGTTTCGTGTTTTCGGACAGGTGAACCGGAGGGGGAAAGTTGCGAGTTCCATAGGTTAGGGATGTGTGGCGGATGAACGGGCCGCATATTCGGATTCATCTCGTCGTTCTAAGCAACTTTCATGTACAAATTATTTTCATCCGACTTACGGTTTATTTTCTATGAATTATTAAAGTTTTTAAATCATTTCGGAAAAACAGAATTAATTTAAATAGAAAACAGGGTTATGACATCATCATGACATCAGCATGATGTCAGCAGTCAACAGGGCTGTTGACTGGGTCAAACTTACATGTGGGGTCGTTCTGTCATAGACCTAACTAAACTACCAGTTTTAATTAACTAAATTAGGTAGTTAGGCTAATTTAAACAGAGTTAATTAAGTTAATTTATTGATTTGCTAATTAATTAATTGATTAACTTTATTTGTTATTAAAATTTGTTCTAAACAGGGGGTGGGCCCCTGTGGTCAGTGGAACAAGGCCACGCCCTGGCTATGGCACACACACAGGGGGGCATCTATGGCCATGGTGTGGCCAGGGGAGGCACTGGCCGCGCCGGAGAGGCCGGCGAGCGAGGGTGGAGGCGAGCGGCGCCTGGCAGCGGCGACCGTGGCGGATGCGGCGCAGGCGGGCGGCGGCGTGCGCGTGTGGAGGAGGACGCGGTCGCCGTGGCGATGGTTGTGGCGAGCGCGAGCGAGGTGCCAGTGTAGGCCGCAGAGCACCGCGAGGTCGATGGGTGGGGAAGAGGGCGGCAGCGCGGTGAGGTAGAGCAGCAACAGAGGGTTGGCCACGGCGCGGGTGCATCGCGTGCAGGCTGTAGTGGTGGAGGGCGAGTGCGGCCTGGAGCGGCGGGCACGACGTCGGGCGAGGCGGACGGTGTTCGACAGGGGGAGAGGGGAAGAGGAGGCCGAGGGCCTCACCGTAGTTGTAGGGCTCATGGCAATGGGGAGCGGGGAGGAGGTCGGGGAAGATGGCGACGGTGGCGGGGAGGCGGTCCGGCGAGGGAAGAACTCCGAGCGGCAGCGTCAGGGACCGGCTCGGGCGTCGATGCAGATCGAGACGAGAGGAATCCGGCAGAGAGGCTCGGTGCGGCGACCCTGGAGGAGCGGGCGGGCGGAGGTGGCGGTCCTCAGGCGTGGCGTGCCGGGTGGAGGCGTCAGGCGACGACGCGGTCTTGGGGGAGGGAAGGGGGTCGCTCCCCCGATCCAGAAACGGGGCAGAGTGGGGGAGCGAGCGAGTGGGGGCGATAGGCTAGGGTTTCTGTCGGTGGGGAGGTTATGGAGGGGTTAGGTGGGCCGGCCGGTTGGATGGCCAGCTGGGCTGAGGCCTAGCACGGGGGGGGGGGGCCCTTACTTTTGTTATTATTTTGTTTTACCTTTTGATCATTTCTCTTTTAGTCTTTAATGTATTTTAGTTTAATTAAAGGATAAAATAAACTTCTAAATTAGTATTATCATTTAAGCCACGGCTACAAAAAGTTTGACCCCTAAATAAAATGTTTTAATATTTTATAATTTAGAAAAGGCATTTAATTAATGTTTTAGTTACTGTTTTAATTATCATAGTGCATTTAATTATTTTATAGAAATGTTGTTTCTCTACCAATATTACCTATGATTTAATTGCCACAAACCGAACATTTTTGTTTTATTGTTTGAAAACTTTTGTTGTATGCCATATTTGGAATTTGAATTTTGAATCGGTTTTTTTTGAACTAACGAGGGATTAGCAACAGTAACGGAGGTGACGTGGCATCCTTAGCAGAGTTTTTCTGTAGCCTAATTATCCGGGCGTCACAATTCTCCTCCACTACAAGAAATCTCGTCCCGAGATTTAAGAGGGGAGTAAGGGGGAAAGTTCTGGTTACGAAATTTTGACGGGTGTCATCGGTCTTGGTTGCTCTTCTCGAAGGGGTCGATCCATTACGTTTATGTCTTCGTTCCACTGCTTCATCCTTTCTTCAGGGGTTCCTTCGTACTTACGAATAGGTAAGGGGCGGCTTTACAACAATTGAATGTTATAAAGGAAAATCATCTGGGCGGGGGTATCCCAAGAATGATCATAAGAGTATCTCTCGAGTTGAACAAATGAAACACATCGAGAGCAAAGTAAGAAGGTACCATAAGAAGTTTGAAACAGATAGACAATCGTCGTTGCCTGAAACAAGGCAATGGGTATAGATATTGTGTTTAAAACCAAAATTGAAGATCACATGGGTGGTGGCTCGTGAATTACATACGAAGCCAAGCATGAGGAATTACTTTAGAAACAGGGTTGTACAGGAGAGTCAGGTTTCGATCCTGTGGGACTATGGGTTATGGGCCCACCATGTGTGTTAATAGCAGGAAGGACGGTGACGTCTTGCACGATCATGTAAGCAAGGCATGTCATGGGATAGCCTGTTGGTTATGTTGGCAACAACATCGGTACCAAGGGCGAGGGACGAAGAGAACCAGTTTCCTGCTCGTTGAACGAGGCGGACCAATAGGCAAAGTTCTCGTCCATCGGTGGCTACCGGAATGTCATCAACAATAGTAACAGGGTCTTACTGATAGAGTTGTACACCGAGGTGTTTACATAAGCAGAAGAATATTACTGCTTAGATCATATAGATCACCAGAAAGAATGGTTAACCTTGTTAAAAAAAGGAAACCATAACAACAGGTCCTCCGGCCAGGTGTGCTAGGCATGACATCACCTTACCGGTTCATATAAGGACCAATGCTATGACTCTTGGAAAATATCCAAACCATCGTATCTGACCGAGTTTTAGATATGGTTGGGGTCAGGATACCTCAGACTCAGGACGCCTGAGAAGAAAAAGGTGCAACACAAATTGATGAGAAGACATCATAAGATTCTCGGGAAAGGAACTATGGAAGCGAGTTCTGATACAAGAGTTCATTAGTAAACCATGGAGAGGATGAGGAGGTGGCTGATGGACTCGGCGGCAATTCATCAGAATTTCAAAGGATGTATTTCCACAATTATGTGAACAAGGAGATAAGATTTGTCGGATCAAATGATATAGTGATGTATGCTCGAGGAGAACATCCACGGATAACATTGGTTGAAAGGTGCAACGAAGCTATGGGCTGGGTTGCATGACCAATGTTGGAATGGCAATTTTAGCTACCAACACACTAAATTGGAACAATTGTCCATTAACTCCGAAGCAATAGGGTTGCCAGAGATAATAAATTCGCACAACAAAGTTCACTCAACACGGGGACCAAGAAGGGAATGGTGATGGCGAGAAGCATCGCTATACCAAGAATACTTAAGAGGTGGAGCAATCCTCTCAACATTCTAGACATAAAAGATGGTAATACTTCAAGGTAGAACATAACATAAGTTGGATGTCAAGGAATTCAGGATACAACACAAATCGTGAACCAGTTTTGTGTTGCGGAAATGCAAGAATGTTGTCGATGTTAACATAATCATCAAGGGGGAAAGGATGATATCTCTCATCAAGGATTCGACTGATATCCTGGAAAAGCTCAGAAAGCCGTTGATGATCACGACACATTTGTTGAGAGAGTTCATGAAGATGTAATCGATCGGCGATGATATCAAATTTAAGGAATGATGAGGTGAAAGGTTATTCGAACCATGGGTACGACACAAGTTCATAATCCAGTTTGTGGTTCGAGGTGAAACGGTAGGACAAGGAAATCGACGTAAGCTTAGCTTATTGTCGAAAGATGTGCTCCGGTAATAAGGAACATGTGGCATAGTTAAATTTTAGCACGATAATGATATAGCCAATCAGGCTAGGAATGACGTGATCGAGTTCAGACTCGTAAGTAATGAAGGTTACCAAGAGTTGTTGAATCGTAGTGCGGACTCAATTCAGTTGTCGGTGTCCTTGAGAGGTTCTAACAACTGAGAACCCGTTGGAAAAATGGAATCGGCAAGAATATTAGTTGATGAAGAACTCATAAGAAGTTATGTATCCCGTGGTATCCTCGAGATACTAGGGGGTAATACTCGACGACAGATCAAAGTAGAGGTTGGACTGGGGTATTGCTCTGCAGAAGACAAGTGCTTAAACTTGCACGAGAAACGGTACCTAAAAGAGAACATGGTCGAAACCACGATTGCGAAAGGCCAGATCCCAGATATAATATGAACTTATACCAAGGGAGTAATTAATTTAAGAGAAGCTTTAACAATAAGATCTACATCATGTCCATGGGCATGAACACAAAGTTCAAGGTCGACTCCCACTTCTTCAATGCATAACCTTACATTTACCTCCCCTTTTCGAAGTTGTAGTGTTGAAAAGTTATCTGACGAAGCGTCAGCAGGGTATAACCCGCATAAATTTCGAGGTCACACAAATTAAGGAAGGCATAGGTTCAACCTGTCAGGGTATCGTGGAAACATGTACCACAAGCTTTGAGAGTAAATATTACCAGCTCGAAAGCAGAGCATGGTTGGCAAAAGGAGAGGATACAAATTACCGAAGGCATTATGTAGCGGAGAAAGAACTCACAAGGTGATTAATTATGAAGGACATTGTCGTATAATAATCCAACAGTGGATATGGTGATCCACAATGGAGCAGATGTGAGTATCGATACCCAATCAGAGGAAGAAAGAATGCAAATGCATCGTTTTACAGAACATCTGAATAATTCAACGTTTAAATAACAAAGGAATTATGATTTTCAAATCAAGGGATCAGGAGCAAACGCTCTGATCAAGGACGGACAAGTTGAATAGACTTAGGGGTACAATCGATGGCAATCTGATTGGCCGAGGACCAGCTCACATTTTAAATGACATCTAAGCTGGAAGGATGAACTCTATGATCTGAGTGAGGATTGTGAGAATTCGCAACATATTGAGTCAATGGACTCAAAATGATATTGACAAAGGTTGCCAATAAGATTACTATACTTATGGGATTAACCATAATGCAAGCAAGCAAGAATTTCAGGAGCAATAGGTTGCTCAGGATTTTCGGAAGACCGAATGGTATTTCGAAGGATTTTGTGAACTGCGTGAATATCTGGGGATGAGCGGATACTCGATAAATGCGAGTAATTATCCGTAGTGGTATGCATGTGGCAAAGAACTGCAAGGCAGTAGGCACAAAGTATTCTCGGGGTATCTTATAATAACAAGATCGACTGGGAATAAAAGTAAGCACATCAGGTCTAAATACTTATCCATAGGGATATTTCGGTGGTAGGGAATTGCAAAAGCAATGGCATAAGGTTTCGGGAGAACATCGGAGAGTATTGTCAGAATCTTCTGTTGAAGCAGTCGATCATCTGTAATGAAGGGGCTCTTCGGCAGGAAGTGGTAACGAGAACCTAGAGTTAGATTTTAGCAAAATCATTTAAGCCGAGTAGGAGAGAGTCAGAATCCCAGAGTATAGACGAGGAATAAAAGATCCTAATACCATCCGGAGGGCGACGTGGGCCCGTAAGGCACACAACCATGTTAGTAAAAGTTTTTGTAATGTCTAGACTCAACTTCGGCCAAGGAGTGTGGAAGGGGGATTCCTACAGGCAGTCGGCTCTGATACCAACTTGTGACGCCCCCGATTTGACCGTACACTAATCATGCACGCAAATGTGTACGATCAAGATCAAGGACTCACGGGAAGATATCACAACACAACTCTACAAATAAAATAAGTCATATAAGCATCATATTACAAGTCAGGGGCCTCGAGGGCTCGAATACAAGAACTCGATCATAGACGAGTCAGCGGAAGCAACAATATCTGAGTACAGACATAATTTAAACAAGTTCGCCTTAAGAAGGATAGCACAAACTGGGATACAGATCGAAAGAGGCGCAGGCCTCCTGCCTGGGATCCTCCTAACTACTCCTGGTCGTCGTCAGCGGGCAGCACGTAGTAGTAGGCACCTCCGGTGTAGTAGGAGTCGTCGTCGACAGTGGCGTCTGGATCCTGGGCTCCAACATCTGGTTGCGACAACCAGGTAGAAGGGATAGGGGGAAAAGAGGGAGAAAGCAACCGTGAGTACTCATCCAAAGTACTCGCAAGCAAGGAGCTACACTACATATGCATGGGTAAATGTGTAAAGAGCCATATCGGTGGACTGAACTGCAGAAAGCCAGAATAAGAGGGGGATAGCTAATCCTGTCGAAGACTACGCTTCTGGCCACCTCCATCATGCAACATGTAGAAGAGAGTAGACTGAAGTCCTCCAAGTAGCATCGCATAGCATAACCCTAACCGATGATCCTCCCCTCGTCGCCCTGTGAGAGAGCGATCACCGGTTGTATATGGCACATGGAAGGGTGTGTTTTATTAAGTATCCGGTTCTAGTTGTCATAAGGTCAAGGTACAACTCCAAGTCGTCCTGTTACCGAAGATCACGACTATTCGAATAGATTAACTTCCCTGCAGGGGTGCACCACATAACCCAACACGCTCGATCCCATTTGGCCGGACACACTTTCCTGGTTCATGCCCGGCCTCGGAAGATCAACACGTCGCAGCCCTACCTAGGCACAACAGAGAGGTCAGCACGCCGGTCTAAATCCTATGGCGCAGGGGTCTGGGCCCATCGCCCATTGCACACCTGCACGTTGCGTACGCGGCCGGAAGCAGAACTAGCCCCCTTAATACAAGAGCAGGCTTACGGTCCAATCCGGCGCGCGCCACTCAGTCGCTGACGTCACGAAGGCTTCGGCTGATACCACGACGTTGAGTGCCCATAACTGTCCCCGCGTAGATGGTTAGTGCGTATAGGCTAGTAGCCAGACTCAGATCAAATACCAAGATCTCGTTAAACGTGTTAAGTATCTGCGAACGCCGATCAGGGCCAGGCCCACCTCTCTCCTAGGTGGTCTCAACCTGCCCTGTCGCTTCGCCACAAAGTAACAGTCGGGGGCCGTCAGGAACCCAGGCCCACCTCTACCGGGATGGAGCCACCTGCCCCTTCAGCCCCCATCTCCGAACAGTAACATAAGTAAGGTAACTGTGTAAAGTATATAGTATATGCCCGTGATCACCTCCCGAAGTGATCACGGCCCAGTAGTATAGCATGGCAGACGGACAAGAGTGTAGGGCCACTGATGGAACACTAGCATCCTATACTAAGCATTAGGATAGCAGGTAAACGTATCAACAATTGTAGCAACAATGACAGGCTATGCAGTAGAATAGGATTAACGGAAAGCGGTAACATGCTACACTACTCTAATGCAAGCAGTAGAAAGAGAGTAGGCGATATCTGGTGATCAAGGGGGGCTTGCTTGGTTGCTCTGGCAAGAGAAGGGTTCGTCGTCGATGTAGTTGTACTTGGTGGCATCAGCGTCGGTCTCGGAGTCTACCGGGAAAGAAGAGAGGGGAAGAAACAGTAAATATGGAGCAAACAAAGCATCACAAAACATAACGACACAATACACGGTGCTAGGTATTCCCTAACGCAGTAGGAAGTGATACCGACTAAGGGGGGAGACATCCGGGAAAGGATTCCCGGTGTTTCGTGTTTTTGGACAGGTGAACCGGAGGGGGAAAGTTGTGAGTTCCATAGGTTAGGGATGTGTGCCGGATGAACGGGCTGCGTATCCGGATTCATCTCGTCGTTCTAAGCAACTTTCATGTACAAATTATTTTCATCCGACTTACGGTTTATTTTCTATGAATTATTAAAGTTTTTAAATCATTTCGGAAAAACAGAATTAATTTAAATAGAAAACAGGGTTATGACATCATCATGACATCAGCATGATGTCAGCAGTCAATAGGGCTGTTGACTGGGTCAAACTTACATGTGGGGTCGTTCTGTCATAGACCTAACTAAACTACCAGTTTTAATTAACTAAATTAGGTAGTTAGGCTAATTTAAACAGAGTTAATTAAGTTAATTTATTGATTTGCTAATTAATTAATTGATTAATTTTATTTGTTATTAAAATTCGTTCTAAACAGGGGGTGGGCCCCTGTGGTCAGTGGAACAAGGCACTGGCCCTGGCTATGGCACACACACAGGGGGCCATCTATGGCCATGGTGTGGCCAGGGGAGGCACTGGCCGCGCCGGAGAGGCCGGCGAGCGAG
Source organism: Triticum aestivum (assembly GCF_018294505.1). Taxonomy (NCBI): domain Eukaryota; kingdom Viridiplantae; phylum Streptophyta; class Magnoliopsida; order Poales; family Poaceae; genus Triticum; species Triticum aestivum. Next base: position 671,996,948 of record NC_057800.1, on the reverse strand, counting down.
GGCAGAGGCGAGCGGCACCTGGCAGCAATGACCGTGGCGGATGCGGCGCAGGCGGGCGGCGGCGTGCGCGTGTGGAGGAGGACGCGGTCGCCGTGGCGATGGTTGTGGCAAGCGCGAGCGAGGTGCCAGTGTAGGCCGCAGAGCACGGTGAGGTCGACGGGTGGGGAAGAGGGCGGCAGCGCGGTGGGGTAGAGCAGCAACAGCGGGTCGGCCACAGCGCGGGTGCAGCGCGTGCAGGCTGTAGTGGTGGAGGGCGAGTGCGGCCTGGAGCGGCGGGCACGACGTCGGGCGAGGCGGACGGTGTTCGAAAGGGGGAGAGGGGAAGAGGAGGCCGAGGGCCTCACCGTAGTTGTAGGGCTCATGGCAATGGGGAGCGGGGAGGAGGTCGGGGAAGACGGCGACGGTGGCGGGGAGGCGGTCCGGCGAGGGAAGAACTCCGAGCGGCAGCGTCAGGGACCGGCTCGGGCGTCGATCCAGATGGAGACGAGAGGAATCCGGCAGAGAGGCTCGGTGCGGCGACCCTGGAGGAGCGGGCGGGCGGAGGTGGCGGTCCTCAGGCGTGGCGTGCCGGGTGGAGGCGTCAGGCGACGACGCGGTCTTGGGGGAGGGAAGGGGGTCGCTCCCCCGATCCAGAAACGGGGCGGAGTGGGGGAGCGAGCGAGTGGGGGCGATAGGCTAGGGTTTCTGTCGGTGGGGAGGTTATGGAGGGGTTAGGTGGGCCGGCCGGTTGGATGGCCAGCTGGGCTGAGGCCTAGCACGGGGGGGGGGGGGGGGGGGTCCCTTACTTTTGTTATTTTATTGTTTTACCTTTTGATCATTTCTCTTTTAGTCTTTAATGTATTTTAGTTTAATTAAAGGATAAAATAAACTTCTAAATTAGTATTATCATTTAATCCACGGCTAAAAAAAGTTTGACCCCTAAATAAAATGTTTTAATATTTTATAATTTAGAAAAGGCATTTAATTAATGTTTTAGTTACTGTTTTAATTATCATAGTGCATTTAATTATTTTATAGAAATGTTGTTTCTCTACCAATATTACCTATGATTTAATTGCCACAAACCGAACATTTTTGTTTTATTGTTTGAAAACTTTTGTTGTATGCCATATTTGGAATTTGAATTTGAATCGGTTTTTTTGAACTAACGAGGGATTAGCAACAGTAACGGAGGTGACGTGGCATCCTTAGCAGAGTTTTTCTGTAGCCTAATTATCCGGGCGTCACAAGGGGGTCCCGAACTCTGCGTCTAAGGCCGATGGTAACAGGAGGCGGGGGACACAATGTAACATCCCAAATTTTCAATTTGGAATGTTATACATTAGATCATCATTGCATATCATAATTTATTTGCTTTTGGTTTTGATCCTAGAAATTCTACGCAACTCAAGGACCCACGGAGAGACTTGGGGATTTCGTTATTTTCATATTTGAGTTTTCTCAAATTTTAAGAATAGGATCATTTGATTTTAATTATTTTATCATCAATTATTTCTATTACAAAAATATGAGAGAGGGAATAAAATGACTTTCCCAAAATAAAGACATATTGAGGATTTAATAATAAAATCAAATAAGATTTTATTTCGGAGTTTTTCGATATTTTATTTGAATTTAGTAAAAATGTGCGTTTTTCAAAATTGCATTTAGGCCCCAAATAAATGTTCACCTTGTGAGGCTTTATTTTAGAAGCCGGGGAAAATTTATTTCGGAATTTTTGGAGTCCGTTTAGTATTTCTTTTATTTCTTTTTCTGCTCGGAATAATTAAAAAAACGCAACCGACCTACGGGCCGTGTCCAACCTGGACACTAGGCCCGTCCAGGCTTTATAAGCCGGGGAGCCCAGCCCGGGAGCCTCCCCAAACCCTAGCCGCAGCCCCGCCGCCGCCGCCCCGCCCCGCCGCCGCCGACCACCGCGTCGCCGCCGACCGCCGCCGCCCCGCCACCGCCGACTGTCACCGCCGACCGCCGGAGCCCCGTCGCCAACCGCCGGAGCCCCGCCGCCGCCGCCAGATCTGTCGCCGGAGTTTGCCAGGTAGTTTTTTTTAGACGCCGGTTTTTTCCAAAAAACTGTTCGGTTTTTCCGACGGTTTTGTTAATTTTTTTTAGTTTCGGTTTTTTAAGTAGATTGGTTTTCCAATTTATTTAAATAGCGAGCGTTCGTTCGTTCATGTGAACGTTCATCATTTTTCTTCTCTCGGATTAAATCCGCGATTTTTCTGATCGCGATTTCTGATCCGATTTTCGTTTTAGTATAACTTTTCGCTCGTTTATCGGAATTAGGTGATTCAAGCGCCTGGAGTTTTGTCTCGAAACCCTCTATCTGTTTAACCAACTTAAACAAGTTTTTGCCACTGTAAAAATTGCCCTAGATCCAGAATAGTAAACGAAGCCTGTTTCTTTTGTCGTTTGACTTTCGTTGCTTCATTTGATTTGATTCTTTTTGCAAACCGAAGTTCTTAAGTTGAACTTTCTGGTTAGATCTCTTATTTGAGTTTTACCTGTGCATTAGGTGAATACTTATTGTATGCTTGTTTTTTTATCTGCGATAGAATACCCGGAGTGCGCCGCCTGTTACTTCGAATCTCTAGGTTTCGCGGATCATCAGCAAGGCAAGTAACACTTTGATCATAGCTCCTACTATCCAGTTTTATTGCATTAGATCAATCCTCAAACATTGCATGATTAGGATCTAATTAAATTGTGGGATGGGAAGTAGTTGAGGTAGTACCTATTACCTGTTGTATTATCAAACCTTTGGGAGTTACTTCTACGTTTGCCTATTGTGCCATGCTATGCTAGTAAACGTGGATTGAGTGGGTGATATCCATGACAGATGTGAGTTTGTTAATTAATGGTTTATCTAAGGTGGCAACTTAAACACACATCTGGGTGGATTGAGGTACCTGAGTATTCCAGGATTGCCTGTTTTTCTTTATGGACCGCCACCCAGGCCCAAAGGGATCATGAGATTTTTCATACTAGAAACTTCCGTGTGCAGCCACAAGCTATTATGGGCTCTAGCATAGTTGATTAAGTCGTGCGAACTCTTACAGGGTAGACTAGCAGATGTAGGGGAAAGTAGGTGTAACGGTCTATCCATCGTAAGGTGCTAGCGCTTCTGAAAGACTATGTCTCGGTCATCCGTCTTCTCAAACACCATGTAGTGCGAGAAACCAAACGGAGGCGATCGAGTCTTGTGGGGAAAAGTGCGCAAACCTCTGCAGAGTGTATAAACTAATCATGGTTAGCCGTGTCCCCGGTTATGGACATCTTGAGTATCTAGTACTTGGATTATCATGTGAATCTCAACATGTTACTCTAAATTTAATTTTGTTGGGTTTTGTTTAATGATGATGCTTAATTGGGATTGAGAATGCTGTCAACCATTCTCAATGTTTAACAACTACCATGATAGTTAAATAAAATTTATTCCTTTGCAGTAGGGAAAAATTAGCTTTACGCAAAACTGTAACCATAGAGCTTTCCACCAGCCAAATATGCATATAGTATAGCTGTTTCATTCCATTACTCTCTATGTGTTACCTTGCCAGCATATTCCATGTGCTGACCCGTTTCGGGCTGCAACATTAATGTTGCAGACTTTTCAGACGATGATTAAGGAGTTTTAGGTCGTGGTTCTATACTCAGTGATGCCGTTGGAGTTGATGGACTCACTTATCTTCCAAGCCTTCCGTTGTTATCGTTATTAGACGGCCTTAAGCCATATTTATTGTAATAAGTTCTCTATTGAGACACTCGATGTAATAAGTGTATGATTGCTACTCTATTATAAATCCTTCAAGTACTGTGTGGTGTCAGCATTACTGATCCAGGGATGACACCTGAGCATAGAGATCAGACTGTTTGAGGTCTGGTCGCTATAAAGATGGTATCAGAGCACACGCTGACTGTAGGACACGACCACTAAGCTAAAGACCTAGATCACTATTCACTCTCTTCTCTTCTGACCTCTCATCTTTTCTACTCTTTAGGATGGCGGATGCAAGGAACAAGTTCACGCAACCGGATGAAGATACACCCTTTGGACGTCACTTGAAGGAAGTCACTAGATACCTGAACATAGGAGTACCAAGCTTCACCGGAACCTACAACGCCACTTTACCTGAAGAAGAGCGCTGGATGATTCAAGTTCAAGTTCCAGGAAGGACGTTCATGCCAGTCACTGAGCCCATAGAGTTTTCTTTTGATGCACCAACTTGGAGTCTAGGAAAGAGCATGGTAGCTCACATCGCCATGGGACGCATTGGAGAAGTCTACCGCAATGATCTCAAGGATACTATCTACTAGATTTGTGGGTGCCGAGATGAGCACTGGGAGATGATCAGCACTAGAAAGGATAGATCAATTGCAGCTTTTATCCAGGAATTAAACCAGCACATTCGACGACAGGAGAACCAGATGTGCGCCGACTTGATAGACCTGAAGAAGGCAAGGACAAGAATCAAGGAACTGGAGGAAGAACTCAAGGCTACACATGAAGATTATGAAGAAGAAATAGAAGTATTGGTGGAGAAGAATGACGATCCGATCAAGAAGATCGGAATATTTATGGGAGGCCCTACACCAGTAGATGAAGACGAAGAACCCAAGGAAATTCGCCCGGAAGACTACATCATCATTGACGACACCGACTCGGACCCAGATGATAGCGATGATGACTATATTGATGAAGCCGGAGCGGATATCATGGAGTCTGCAACCGAAGAATATTTCTAGTAGACCACCTCATCAGTAGTAGTAGTCCACCATGTAAATACAGTAGTCCGAGCACTTTTACGATAGTTAGATCGATTGTATGCCCTTGTTTGATTGAATGAAGTGAATTGTTTGCTTTTGCCTCATGTGCATATGGGTAGTGTTTTCTCTTTATACCCCCTCTATTCTTAAATCTCATCTTTTCTAAACCCTCAGATGCCTCCGAGATGTGACCCCGGATTTACCTTTCCACCGGAGCTCACCCAGTTGATCCAGCAGCAGAACACAATAATGCAGTTGCTAGTCCAGAATCAGAATCAGGGGAACAACAACAACAACCCACCACCACCACCTGTTGATCACTTAGCCCTTTTGCTTAGGCTGAATCCGCCAGTGTTTTCCAGTAGCACCGAGCCGATGGTAGCAGATGATTGGCTCCGCAAGACAGCTAGAGAGTTGACCACAGCAGGATGCACAGATGCGGAGAAGGTGAAGTTTGCCGCACATCAGCTTGAAGGACCCGCAGCATCATGGTGGGAGAATTTCACAGCCACTTTCCCTGTCGACACTGTCACATGGGACCAGTTTCAGCAGGCTTTTCGAACTGCCCATGTTTCAGCAGGAGCTATGGCCATGAAGAAGCGTGAGTTTCGCAACTTGCGCCAAGGAGGACGGACAGTTGGCCAGTATGTGGAGGCCTTTAGTAAATTAGCACGTTATGCCCCAGATGACGTTGCTACGGATGCAGCTAAGCAGGAGAAGTTTCTGGAAGGACTGAATGATGAGTTGAGCATGCAGTTGATGGTAGCAACCTTCAACAACTACCAGGAGTTGGTAGACCGTGCTCTTATGATTGAAGGCAAGCAGCAGCAAATTGAGAACCGCAAGAGGAAGTATGGACAAGGGAAGTACAATTCTGGAGCTCAGCAGAAGCCACGTTTTACCCCTAGATCGGGAGGACATTTTCAGCATACCCATGGAGGAGGTAGCTCGCACAATCACAACGGCACCAAGAATGGTAATGGCAATGGAGGAAGCAACGGCCAGAACCGTACCAACCCATCAACCCCAGCCAAGAAAGACCTGAGCCAAGTCACTTGCTTTAAGTGTCAGAAGACCGGACATTATGCCAATGAATGTCCTGAAGGCCAGAATGGCAATGGAAGCTCTGGGAAGAAGCCGAACCCTTTCAACAGGGGACAGGTGAACCACGTTAACGTGGAGGAGGTTGAAGAGCAGCCGGATGCAGTAATCGGTAAGTTTTTGGTTAAGTCATTTACTACACTTGTTCTTTTTGATACTGGTGCATCACATTCATACATATCAAGGGGATTTGTGGATAAGTATAACCTGCCCACTAAGGTTCTTAGAACACCTATGCTAGTAAGCTCACCAGGAGCGGAGTATATGGCCAGTCAAGGATGTTTTCAAGTGCCATTGAGTATAGGTAGGCATGTGTTTCCCTTGGATTTAATCATTTTGGAATCACAAGGATTGGATGTAATTCTGGGTATGGATTGGCTGTCGATGTATGGGGGAAACATCGATTGTGACAGTAAGACACTTTTGCTTACGACGCCAGAAGGAAGAAGGATCAAGTATGTATCCCGACATGTGCCAAAAGGGACTCAAGTAAATTGTTTAACAAGAGTTGTGCAGGAGGAAGTATCAGTGGTAAGGGATTTCCCTGAAGTATTTCCCGAAGAGTTGCCAGGCATGCCACCGGATAGAGATGTTGAGTTTTTGATTGAGCTATTGCCAGGCACAGGGCCAATATCGAAGAGACCATATAGGATGCCTGCAAAGGATTTGGTGGAGATTAAGAAGCAGATTAAGGAGTTACTAGATAAAGGTTACATTCGCCCAAGTTCGTCGCCTTGGGGATCACCAGTACTTCTAGTGGAGAAAAAGGATGGATCGTTAAGGATGGTTGTTGATTATCGTCGGTTGAATGAAGTAACGATCAAGAACAAGTACCCACTACCAATGATCAATGATTTGTTTGATCGATTGCAAGGAGCTAAGGTATTTTCCAAGATCGATCTACGATCAGGATACCACCAGTTGAAGATTCAAGAACAGGATATACCTAAGACGGTTTTTACCATCAGGTATGGGCTATACGAGTATACCGTTATGTCATTTGGTCTGACTAACGCACCTGCATATTTTATGAACATGATGAACAAAGTGTTTATGGAGTTCTTGGATAAGTTCGTCGTAGTGTTCATTGATGATATCCTGGTTTACTCGAAGAATGAAGAGGAGCATAAGGAACATTTGCGATTGGTACTTGAGAAGCTCAGAGAACATCAGTTGTATGCCAAGTTCAGCAAATGTGAGTTTTGGTTGAAGGAAGTAGGATTCCTCGGACACGTTATATCCGGAGAAGGTATATCAGTAGATCCCACTAAAGTTGATACCGTGACCAAGTGGGAAGCACCAACCACCGTTGGAGAGATCCGGAGTTTTCTTGGACCCGTTGGATACTACCGGAGATTTATTGAGAATTTCTCCAAGATTGCAAAACCTATGACGGAGTTGTTAAAGAAGGATACCAAGTTCATATGGATTGAGGAGTGTGAGGCTAGTTTCCAGGAGTTGAAGAAACGCTTGGTTACTTCACCAGTGTTGATTTTGCCACACTAGACCAAGGATTATGAGGTGTATTGCGACGCTTCACGACGAGGACTTGGAGAAGTACTTATGCAGGAAGGAAGAGTTGTTTCCTATGCCTCACGACAACTGAAACCCCACGAATTGAATTATGCCACACATGATTTGGAGTTAGCAGCCGTAGTGCATGCATTGAAAACATGGAGACATTTCCTCATTGGAAATCATTGTGAGGTGTACACGGATCACAAGAGTTTGAAGTACATTTTCACGCAGAAGGAGTTAAACCTCAGACAAAGGAGATGGTTGGAGCTCATCAAGGATTATGATATGAGATTGCATTACCACCCAGGAAAGGCTAATGTAGTAGCTGATGCATTGAGCCGTAAGAGCCATGTCAATACACTAATGACGGGAGAAATACCAAAGGAGTTAGCCGAGGATCTTCGTGAGCTATGTTTGGAAATAGTTCCGAGAGGCTATGTAGCAGCATTGGAGATTCAGTCAACCTTAATCAGAGAAGCTCAAAAGACTGACAAGGAGATTGCCTCTATAAAGGAGAAAATGAGCGAAGGAAAGGCTAAAGGATTTCGTGAGGATGAGCATGACACCCTATGGTTTGAAGATCGTGTTTATGTGCCCAATGACCCGGAGATCAGGAAGTTGATTCTGCAAGAGGCACACGATTCACCATATTCGATTCACCCAGGAAATACCAAGATGTATTTGGATTTGAAGGATATTTCTGGTGGACCGGAATGAAGAAGGATATTGCAGAGTATGTAGCAGTTTGTGATGTATGTCAGAGAGTAAAGACAGAGCATCAGAAGCCAGCAGGATTGCTACAACCATTGTCGATACCTGAATGGAAGTGGTATAAGCTAGGCATGGATTTTATCACGGGATTACCCAGGACTCGTTCAGGCTATGACTCGATTTGGGTTGTAGTTGATCGGTTGACGAAAGTAGCTCATTTCATCCCGGTAAAGACCACTTACACCAGTGCTAAGTTGGCAAAGATATACATGACCAGGATTGTATGCTTACATGGAGTTCCGAGGAGTATAGTATCAGATAGAGGAACCCAGTTTACCTCAAAGTTCTGGAATCAGTTGCACGAAACTTTGGGTACCAGGCTAGAGTTCAGCACAACTTTTCATCCATAGACAGATGGACAGACCGAGAGAGTCAATCAGATTTTGGAGGACATACTGGGAGCTTGTGCGCTAGATTATGGATCTAGTTGGGACAACAATTTGCCATATGCAGAATTCTCTTACGACAACAGCTATCAATCCAGTTTAAAGATGGCCCCTTTCGAAGCCTTGTACGGAAGGAGGTGCAGGACACCGTTGTCATGGGATGAAGTTGGAGAATGCCAGTTGTTTGGACCTGATTTGCTTAAAGAGTCTGAACAGAAGGTGAAATTGATTCGCGATAGACTCAAGGTAGCTCAATCCAGGCAGAAGAGCTATGCAGATTCTAAACGCAAGGAGACAGTTTACGAAGTTGGAGACAGAGCTTATCTTCGAGTATCCCCACTTCGGGGAACAAAGCGCTTTGGTGTTAAGGGAAAGTTAGCGCCACGATTTGTAGGACCATACCGAGTATTGGAGCATATGGGAGAAGTGGCCTACAAGTTGGAATTGCCCGAAGGATTGTCAGGAGTTCATGATGTGTTCCACGTTTCTCAGTTGAAGAAGTGCCACGCGGAGATGGCTGACATACCCTTGACAGCCTATTTGGTTCGGGGGAAGTTGGAGTAGGGAATGGGAATTGAGAGGGTGGGAGACTAAAAATCACTTGTATGGTTGGAGGGTATGGGAATTGAGAAAGAAAAGGGATGGGGAGTTGAGGGGGCGAACTCCCGCTAATCTCTTCCCAGGGGAGGGCTGGTAATTCAGCCAGGGAATGGGAATTGGCAAAGGAAAAACAGTTTGTTTGTTGCGCCAAACAAGGGCCGGTTCAATTTTGTACATAAACAAACGTGTCCTCAGCATCTTCTATAACTTTGACTCGCGAACTAAAGAGAGGAATTATTTTTTCTGTTAAATTCCCACAAGTAATTCCCAATAGTAGCCAAACGTGGGACAGGGACTAACAGTCCACTTCCCAAGCCTAATCACCCAACAAACTCCCTCTTGAAAACTCCCATTCCCTTTCCTTTAAACTACCAAACAGGCCATGAGAGACACAGTGACATTGGAAGCAATTCAGTTGGACAGTGATTTGACCTATGAGGAGAAACCAGTTAAGATTCTCGAGTTTGCCAGCTGAGTCACCCGCAGCAAGGTTATCAAGTTTTGTAAGGTTCAGTGGAGCCACCACACGGAGGATGAAGCCACCTGGGAGCGAGAGGAAGATTTGCTCAAGGACCACCCTCACCTATTTTCTAGCCAACCCGAATCTCGAGGGCGAGATTCATCTTAAGGGGGGTAGGTTTGTAACATCCCAAATTTTCAATTTGGAATGTTATACATTAGATCATCATTGCATATCATAATTTATTTGCTTTTGGTTTTGATCCTAGAAATTCTACGCAACTCAAGGACCCACGGAGAGAGTTGGGGATTTCGTTATTTTCATATTTGAGTTTTCTCAAATTTTGAGAATAGGATCATTTGATTTTAATTATTTTATCGTCAATTATTTCTATTACAAAAATATGAGAGAGGGAATAAAATGACTTTCCCAAAATAAAGAAATATTGAGGATTTAATAATAAAATCAAATAAGATTTTATTTCGGAGTTTTTCGATATTTTATTTGAATTTAGGAAAAATGTGCGTTTTTCAAAATTGCATTTAGGCCCCAAATAAATGTTCACCTTGTGCGGCTTGATTTTAGCAGTCGGGGAAAATTTATTTCGGGATTTTTGAAGTCCGTTTAGTATTTCTTTTATTTGTTTTTCTGCGCGGAATAATTAAAAAAACGCAACCGACCTACGGGCCATGTCCGACCTGGACACTAGGCCCGTCCATGCTTTATAAGCCGGGAGCCCAGCCCGGGAGCCTCCCCAAACCCTAGCCCCAGCCCCGCCGCCGCTTTCGCCGCCGCCGCCCCGTGCCGCGCCGCCGCCGACCACCGTGCCGCCGCCGACCGCCGCCGCCCTGCCAGCGCCGACTGTCACCGCCGACCACCGGAGCACCGCCGCCACCGCCGGATCTATCGCTGGAGTTTGCCGGGTAGTTTTTTTTAGACGCCGGTTTTTTTTCTCCGAAAAACCGTTCGGTTTTTCCTACGGTTTTGTTCGTTTTTTTAGTTTCGGTTTTTTTAAATAGATCGGTTTTCCGATTTATTTAAATAGCGAGCGTTCATTCGTTCGTTCGTTCTAGCGAACGTTCATCGTTTTTCTTCTCTCGGATTAAATCCACAATTTTTCTGATCGCGATTTCTGATCCGATTTTTATTTTAGTATAACTTTTCGCTCGTTTATCGGAATCAGGCGATTCAAGCGCCTGGAGTTTCATCTCAAAACCCTCTATCCGTTTAACCAACTTAAACAAGTTTTTGCTACTGTAAAAATTGCCCTAGATCCAGAATAGTGAACGAAGCCTGTTTCTTTTGCCGTTTGACTTTCGTTGCTTCGTTTGATTTGATTCTTTTTGCAAACCGAAGTTCTTAAGTTGAACTTTCTGGTTAGATCTCTTATTTGAGTTTATGTGCATTAGATGAATACTTATTGTACGCTTGTTTGTTTGTCTGTGATAGAATACCCGGAGTGCGCCGCCTGTTACTTCGAATCTCTAGGTTTCGCGGATCATCAGCAAGGCAAGTAACACTTTGATCATACCTCCTACTACCCAGTTTTATTGCATTAGATCAATCCTCAAACATTGCATGATTAGGATCTAATTAAATTGTGGGATGGGAAGTAGTTGAGGTAGTACCTATTACCTGTTGTATTATCAAACCTTTGGGAGTTACTTCTATGTTTGCCTATTGTGCCATGCTATGCTAGTAAACGTGGATTGAGTGAGTGATATCCATGACAGATGTGAGTTTGTTAATTAATGGTTTATCTAAGGTGGCAACTTAAACACACATCTGGGTGGATTGAGGTACTTGAGTATTCCAGGATTGCCTGTTTTTCTTTATGGACCGCCACCCAGGCCCAAAGGGATCATGAGATTTTTCATACTAGAAACTTCCATGTGCAGCCACAAGCTATTATGGGCTCTAGCATAGTTGATTAAGTCGTGCGAACTCTTACAGGGTAGACTAGCAGATGTAGGGGAAAGTAGGTGTAATGGTCTATCCATCGTAAGGTGCTAGCGCTTCTGAAAGACTATGTCTCGTTCATCCATTTCTCAAACACCGTGTAGTGCGAGAAACCAAATGGAGGCGATCGAGTCTTGTGGGGAAAAGTGCGCAAACCTCTGCAGAGTGTATAAACTAATCATGGTTAGCTGTGTCCCTGGTTATGGACATCTTGAGTATCTAGTACTTGGATTATCATGTGAATCTCAACATGTTACTCTAAAATTTAATTTTGTTGGGTTTTGTTTAATAATGACGCTTAATTGGGATTGAGAATGCTGTCAACCATTCTCAATGTTTAACAACTACCATGATAGTTAAATAATTTTTATTCCTTTGCAGTAGGGAAAAATTGGCTTTACGCAAAACTGTAACCATAGAGCTTTCCACCAGCCAAATATGCATATAGTATAGCTGTTTCATTCCATTACTCTCTATGTGTTACTTTGCCAGCATATTCCATGTGCTGACCCATTTTCGGGCTGCAACGTTAATGTTGCAGACTCTTCAGATGATGATTAAGGAGTTTTAGGTTGCGGTTCTATACTCAGTGATGCTGTTGGAGTTGATGGACTCACTTATCTTCCAAGCCTTCCGTTGTTATCGTTATTAGATGGCCTTAAGCCATATTTATTGTAATAAGTTCTCTATTGAGACACTCGATGTAATAAGTGTGTGATTGCTACTCTGTTATAAATCCTTCAAGTACTGTGTGGTGTCAGCATTACTGATCCAGGGATGACACCTGAGCACAGAGATCATACTGTTTGAGGTCTGGTCGCTACACACAATGTTTACCCAGGTTCGGGCCCTCTCGATGGAGGTAATACCTTACTTCCTCCTTGATTGATCTTGATGATATGAGTATTACAAGAGTTGATCTACCATGAGATCGTAGAGGCTAAACCCTAGAAGCTAGCCTATGATTATGATTGTTGTTGTCCTACGGACTAAACCCTCCGGTTTATATAGACACTGGAGGGGGCTAGGATTACACAGAGTCGGTTACAGAGAAGGAGATCTTCATATCCGAATCGCCAAGCTTGCCTTCTACGCAAAGGAGAGTCCCACCCGGACACGGGACGAAGCCTTCAATCTTGTATCTTCATAGTCCAACAGTCCGGCCAAAGTATATAGTCCAGCTGTCCGAGGACCCCCTAATCCAGGACTCCCTCAATGGACATTTCGGGATATATTGCCATGCAACTTCCACCGCTTCCGTTTGATGACTTGAGAATTCATTTTCATATTGCTTTGCATGATCATATAACTGACATAGTGTTTGTGGCTCAGCCACCGTTCATCATTTTTCATACATGTTACGCTAGATCATGCCAGAGGCATTTACATAGAGTCATACTTGTCATATCGAGTTGTAATTTTTGTTTCTTTTGAGTTATAAGTAAATAGAAGTGTGACGATCATCATTATTTATTTTTAGAGCAATGCTCCAATGAGGAAAGAATGATGGAGACTATGATTCCCCCACTAGTCGGGATGAGACTCCGGACAATGAGAGAAGAAAAACAAAGAAAAGAAAAAAAGAAAAAAGAAAAGAAAAAGAAAGAAAAAAGGGAAAATAATAAACAAAGAGAGAAGGGGCATTGCTAGTATCCTTTACCACACTTGTGCTTCAAAGTAGCACCATGTTTTTCATATGGAGAGTCTCCTATGTTGTCACTTTCATATACTAGTGGGAATTTTTCATTATAGGATTAGATACACACCCACTTAGTTTTCATATTGAGCTTCCATACACTTATAGCTCTTAGTGCATTTGTTGCATGGCAATCCCTACTCCTCATGTTGATATCGATTGATGGGCATCTCCATAGCCTGTTGGTTAGCCGCATCGATGTGAGACTTTCTTACTTTTTTGTCTTCTCTATATTTACCCCTATCATCATACTCTATTCCACCCGAAGTGCTATATCCATAGCTTGTGCTCATGTATTGCGTAAGAGTTGAAAAAGCTGAAGCACGTTAAAAAGTACGAACCAATTGCCTGGCTTGTCATTGAGGTTGTGCATGATAAATAGTTTGTGTTAAGAAGACAGAGCATGACAAGATTGTATGATTTTGTAGGGATAACTTATTTTAGCATTGATATTTTGAATGACATGGTTGCTTGTTGATATGCTTGAGTATCTAAATTATTATGTAAACACTAGACTATTGCTTTGAACCACATAAAAGTCCAATTGTCCATGCAATAAAGAAAAGAATATGATATAACATGTTAGACATCACTCCACATCAAAAAAATCTGTTTTTATCACTTACCTACTCGAGGACGAGTAGGAGTTAAGCTTGGGGATGCTGATACGTCTCCAACGTATCTATAATTTTTGATTGTTCCATGCTGTTATATTATCAATTTTGGATGTTTTATAATCATTTTATATCATTTTTTGGTAGTAACCTATTGACATAGTGCCAAGTGCCAGTTCCTGTTTTCCCCTTGTTTTTTACATCGTGGAAAATCAATATCATACGGAGTCCAAATTCCACGAAACTTTACGGAGATTTTTTATGGACCAGAAGGAACATGTTGGGCCCTAGTAGCACTTGGGGGAGTCCCGAGGAGGGGACAACCCACCAGGGCGCGCTAGGAGGCCCAAGCGCGCCCTGGTGGGTTGTGCCCACCTCGGGTGCCCCCCGGACCGCCTCTTTGCTCTATAAATACCCCCAAAATACCAGAACCCTAGGGGAGTCGACGAAATATTCATCTAGCCGCCGCAGAGTCCAGAACAACCAGATCCAATCTAGACACCATCTCAGATGGGGTTTACCACCTCCATTGGTGCCTCTCCGATGATGCGTGAGTAGTTCTTTGTAGACCTTCGGGTCCTTAGTTAGTAGCCAGATGGCTTCATCTCTCTGTCTCTCTCTCTCTCTCTCTCTTGATTCTTAATACAATGGTCTCTTGGAGATCCATATGATGTAACTCTTTTGCGGTGTGTTTGTTGGGATCCGATGAACTTTGAGTTTATGATCAGTCATATATTTTTATATCCATGAAAGTTATTTGAGTTTCTTTGATCTCTTATATGCATGATCTCTTATAGCCTCGTATTTCTTCTTCGATATTTGGGTTTTGTTTGGCCAACTTGATCTATTTATCTTACAATGGGAAGAGGTGCTCGATAGTGGGTTCGATCTTACGGTGCTTGATCCTAGTGACAGAAAGGGAACCGACACGTATTTATCGTTGCTACTAAGGATAAAAAAATGGGATCTATATCTACACAATAGATAAACGGATATTGTCTACATCATGTCATCGTTCTTATTGCATTACTCCATTTTTCCATGAACTTAATAACTAGATGCATGCTGGATAGCGGTCGATGTGTGGAGTAATAGTAGTAGATGCAGGCAGGAGTCGGTCTACTAATATTGGACGTGATGCCTATGTAATGATCATTGTCTGGATATCGTCATAATTATTTGAGGTTCTATCAATTGCCCAACAGTAATTTGATTATCCACCGTTTGCTATCTTTCTCGAGAGAAGCCACTAGTGAAACCTACAGCCCCCGGGTCTTCTTCCTCATATATTTGCTTGGGGTCTACTTTTCCTTCGCATTTTTATTCAGATCTATTAAACCAAAAATACAAAAATACTTTGTTGCACTTTATTTATTTGCGATCTATTATTTCAATCTACTACAATTTTCTGGCATCGTTACCCGAAAGAGATTGACAACCCCTTTAACATGTCGGGTTGCGAGGTGTTGTTATTTGTGTGCAGGTGTCGTTTACGTTGTGTTGCTTGGTTCTCCTACTGGTTCAATAACCTTGGTTTATTCACTGAGGGAAATACCTACCGTCGCTGTACTGCATCATCCTTTCTTCTTTGGGGAAATACCGACGTAGTCCTAGTAGACAGGAGCTTTTCTGGCGCTATAATCAAAGAGCAAGCACTCCGTCTCATGGATCGTGATAATTCTTTCTCCCCAATTTTTTCTGAAAAAATAGGATTTTATAGTGTCGATTTCAGGTTCTGCGGGCCACCAGGTGGGGACAACCCACCTGGGCGTGCCAGGAGAGGGGGCGCGCCCTGGTGGGTTGTGCCCACCCAAGTGCCCCTCTCTGGTAGGTCTTAGCTCGAGAAATTCTTATATATTATATAAAAATTCCTCGCAAATTTCCATTCCATTCCGAGAACTTTTATTTCTGCATAAAAACAACACCATGGTAGTTCTATTGAAAACATCGTCAGTCCGGGGTTAGTTTCATTCAAATCATGCAAATTATAGTCCAAAACAAGAGGAAAAGCGTTAGGAAAAGTAGATACGTTGGAGACGTATCATAGCCCTCACCTTATATATATGGTGGTGCTAGGGTTTACAAAGGGAGTAGATCCAAACTGTCCGCCGTCATACTAACTTGGGGATCAAGATGGTCTCTGGATACACATCCGATCCTCCAGGCTCCCTCCTGGCACCAGCTCCCTGGTGGGCTTCATGAGCCCCGTGTCAGGCCTGTTGTCGGGCTCCCATTCGAGAAGCCACCCCTAGTGTATTACACTGTTAGACTTCCTCATCTATGGTGACAGAACCAGTTAGCTGCCATATTCACTATTGCCACCAAATCTCCAAGACAACTCTGGTCGTCGATGATCACCGTCTAGTCAATATCAACCGCCTAGCGCCACCCGTGCGCCCAAGCAGAGGACCGCCTAGTTGAAGGAAATATGCCCTAGAGGCAATAATAAAGTTATTATTTATTTCCTTATACCATGATAAATGTTTATTATTCATGCTAGAATTGTATTAACCGGAAACATAATACATGTGTGAATACATAGACAAACAAAGTGTCACTAGTATGCCTCTACTTGACTAGCTCGTTAATCAAAGATGGTTATGTTTCCTAACCATGGACAAAGAGTTGTTATTTGATTAACGGGATCACATCATTAGGTGAATTAGCTAGAGTAGCTCCGTGCAGAGCATTGTTGACATAAAAATTTGCAAAATACATACGGATCTGAATGTGGCAGACCCGTTGACTAAACTTCTCTCACAAGCAAAACATGATCATACCTTAGTACTCTTTGGGTGTTAATCACATAGCGATGTGAACTAGATTATTGACTCTAGTAAACCCTTTGGGTGTTGGTCGCATGACGATGTGAACTATGGGTCTTAATCACATGGTGATGTGAACTATTGATGTTGAATCACATGGCGGTGTGAACTAGATTATTGACTCTAGTGCAAGTGGAACACTGAAGGCAATATGCCCTAGAGGCAATAATAAAGTTATTGTTTATTTCCTTATATCATGATAAATGTTTATTATTCATGCTAGAATTGTATTAACCGGAAACATAATACATGTGTGAATACATAGACAAACAAAGTGTCACTAGTATGCCTCTACTTGACTAGCTTGTTGAACAAAGATGGTTATGTTTCCTAGCCATAGACATGAGTTGTCATTTGATTAACGGGATCACATCATTAGGAAAATGATGTGATTGACTTGACCCATTCCGTTAGCATAGCACTTGATCGTTTAGTTTGTTGCTATTGCTTTCTTCATGACTTATACATGTTCCTATGACTGAGATTATGCAACTCCCATTTACCGGAGGAACACTTTGTGTGCTACCAAACGTCACAATGTAACTGGGTGATTATAAAGGAGCTCTACAGGTGTCTCCAAAGGTACATGTTGGGTTGGCGTATTTCGAGATTAGGATTTGTCACTCTGATTGTCGAAGAGGTATCTCTGGGCCCACTCGGTAATGCACATCACTATAAGCCTTGCAAGCATTGCAACTAATGAGTTAGTTGCGGGATGATGTATTTCGGAACGAGTAAAGAGACTTGCCGGTAACGAGATTGAACTAGGTATTGAGATACCGACGATCGAATCTCGGGCAAGTAACATACCGATGACAAAGGGAACAACGTATGTTGTTATGCGGTTTGACCGATAAAGATCTTCGTAGAATATGTAGGAGCCAATATGAGCATCCAAGTTCCGCTATTGGTTATTGACCAGAGACGTGTCCCGGTCATGTCTACATAGTTCTCGAACCCGTAGGGTCCGCACGCTTAAAGTTCGATGATGGTTATATTATGAGTTTATGTGTTTTGATGTACCGAAGGAGTTCGGAGTCCCGGATGAGATCGGGGACATGACAAGGAGTCTCAAAATGGCCGAGACGTAAAGATCGATATATTGGACGACTATATTCGGACATCGGAAAGGTTCCGAGTGATTCGGGTATTTTCGGGAGTACCGGAGAGTTACGGGAATTCGTATTGGGCCTTAATGGGCCATACGGGAAAGGAGAGAAAGGCCTCAAAGGGTGGCCGCACCCCTCCCCATGGGCTGGTCCGAATTGGACTAGGGAGGGGGGCGCCCCCTTCCTTCCTTCAACTTTTCCCTTCCCTTTCCTTCCCTCCTACTCCTACTACTTGGAAGGGTTCCTAGTTCTACTAGGAAAGGGGCAATCCTACTCCCGGTGGGAGTAGAACTCCCCTAGGGCGCGCCATAGAGAGGGCCGACCCTCCCCCTCCTCCACTCCTTTATATACGGGGGCAGGGGGCACCACAAAGACACAACAATTGATCTCTTGATCTCTTAGCCGTATGCGGTGCCCCCCTCCACCATAATCCACCTCGGTCATATCGTAGCGGTGCTTAGGCAAAGCCCTGCGTCGGTAGAACATCATCATCGTCACCACGCCGTCGTGCTGACGAAACTCTCCGTCAACACTCGGCTGGATCGGAGTTCGAGGTACGTCGAGTTGAACGTGTGCAGAACTCGGAGGTGCCGTGCGTTCGGTACTTGATCGGTCGGATCGTAAAGACGGATGACTACATCAACTGTGTTGTGCTAACGCTTCCGCTTTCAGTCTACGAGGGTACGTGGACAACATTCTCCCCTCTCGTTGCTATGCATCACCATGATCTTGCTTGTGCGTAGGAAATTTTTTGAAATTACTACGTTCCCCAACAGTGGCATCCGAGCCAGGTTTTATGCATTGATGTTATATGCACGAGTAGAACACAAGTGAGTTGTGGGCGATATAAGTCATACTGCTTACCAGCATGTCATACTTTGGTTCGGCGGTATTGTTGGATGAAGCGGCCCGGACCGACATTACGCGTACGCTTACGCAAGACTGGTTCTATCGACGTGCTTTGCACACAGGTGGCTAGCGGGTGTCAGTTTCTCTAACTTTAGTTGAATCGAGTGTCGCTACGCCCGGTCCTTGCGAAGGTTAAAAATAGCACCAACTTGACAAACTATCATTGTGGTTTTGATGCGTAGGTAAGAACAGTTCTTGCTAAGCTTGTAGCAGCCACGTAAAACTTGCAACAACAAAGTAGAGGACATCTAACTTGTTTTTGCAGGGCATCTTGTGATGTGATATGGTCAAGACGTGATGAGATATAAGTTGTTGTATGATATGATCATGTTTTCTTGAAGTTATCGGCAACTGGCAAAAGCCTTATGGTTGTCTCTCTATTGCATAAGATGCAAGCGCCAAATAATTGCTTTACTTTATCGCTATGCGATAGCAATAGTTGCAAGAGCAATAGTTAGCGAGACGACCATGTGACGACACATTGATATAGATCAAGATGATGGAGATCATGGTGTCATGCCGGTGACAATGGAGATCATGACGATGCTTTGGAGATGGAGATCAAAGGCACAAGATGATGATGGCCATATCATGTCACATATTATGATTGCATGTGATGTTTATCTTTTATACATCTTATTTTGCTTAGTTCGGCGGTAGCATTATAAGATGATCTCTCACTAAATTTCAAGATAAAAGTGTTCTCCCTGAGTATGCACCATTGCCAAAGTTCGTCGTGCCCAAACACCATGTGATGATCGGGTGTGATAAGCTCTACGTCCATCTACAACGGGTGCAAGCCAGTTTTGCACACGCAGAATACTCAGGTTAAACTTGACGAGCCTAGCATATGCAGATATGGCCTCAGAACACTGAGACCGAAAGGTCGAGCGTGAATCATATAGTAGATATGATCAACATAGTGATGTTCACCAATGAAAACTACTCCATTTCACGTGATGATCGGTTATGGTTTAGTTGATTTGAATCACGTGATCACTTAGATGATTAGAGGGATGTCTATCTAAGTGGGAGTTCTTAAGTAATATGATTAATTGAACTTTAATTTATCATGAACTTAGTCATGGTAGTATTAGCATATCTATGTTGTAGATCAATAGCTCGCGATGTTGCTCCCCATTTAATTTTTATATGTTCCTAGAGAAAACTAAGTTTAAAAATGTTAGTAGCAATGATGTGGATTGGATCCGTGATCTGAGGATTATCCTCATTGGTGCACAGAAGAATTATGTCCTTGATGCACCGCTAGGTGACAAACCTATTGCAGGAGCAGATGCAGATGTTATGAACGTTTGGCTAGCTCAATATGATGACTACTTGATAGTTTAGTGCACCATGCTTAACGGCTTAGAATCGGGACTTCAAAGACGTTTTGAACGTCATGGAACATATGAGATGTTCCAGGAGTTGAAGTTAATATTTCAAGCAAATACCCGAGTTGAGAGATATGAAGTCTCCAACAAAAGTTCTATAGCTAAAAGATGGAGGAGAATAGCTCAAGCAGTGAGCATGTGCTCAGATTGTCTGGGTACTACAATCGCTTGAATCAAGTGGGAGTTAATCTTCCAGATAAAATAGTGATTGATAGAATTCTCTAGTCACCATCACCAAGTTAGTAGAACTTCGTGATGAACTATAGTATGCAAGGGATGACGAAAATGATTCCCGAGCTTTTCATGATGATGAAAT